>NW_019728599.1:3727-59720 GCF_002891405.2 Cryptotermes secundus | reverse complement strand
TGCGTTCATAGTAAAATTGAATACTGTAGTTTCATTTCAACCTATATATACATCAAGCAGATAACAACAAAAGAGGTATGCACACCACATTTTACTATATATTTTTAACACATTAATCTGCAGAATCTGCAATAAAAGTACTGGCTCGTGAATAAGTTTGGGCATAATTCATACGTATAGTCTTTTTTGCTGTTGTTCACTTAGGTATCATTTTAATTCCTCTATTAGGGTTTACTCATGTCTGTCTTGTAATTACTACATATAGAAATAAATACTAAGGACTGTGCATGCGCTTCTACTAGCGGAGTTTAAATGCCAGACTGGCCAAAACAGGGTACTTTGGCCACGACGACCATACTCAACACTGGCCGATTGGGGCACTTCAGACATTAAAGGTTAAGGTGACAGTGATGCTGATAGGTCAGGATTTGAAAAGTGGTGGTCATGACTTATTTCAAGGTACTACATTAGTATGGCCTCATGAGGGTGAAAAGACACACACAAGTGAAGCTGATTCAAGCTGGGTAGCTCCTGAATACAAGCCTACAGCTACCATAACCCCAACATGCTTTCTGCATACCTACAATATTGTCACTAGAATAGTAAATGTTTTACATAGCATAATTATTTATAATATTGTGACATGTTGCACAATGGAGGGCACCCCCCCCCCCCCAGCGGTACGTGGCGGCATCGTAGCACTGTCGTTACTATGGTACTAGGCAAGTTAACACCCCGCCCCTCTCTCCGCGGTGACGGAACACACAACGCTGCAATTGCTACATACCCGTAAACAACTCCCAACAGCGTTGCTACGTAACAGGCAGACACTGCAACTATATAAGGGAACTACACAGCCGCCGAAGTCAAAGTGTAAATGATTTAAGGTAGTACTGAAAATATTTTTAAAACTGGGTCCCATTTTAGACTTCTTTAGTAGTGTTAACTTAAGCTTTTATGGAAATTCTTGATATATGAAAACCCTTTGTGAGGTAATTAAGTTTGTCTGAAGAGTTATGGATGTCCACAGACCACAGTCTGATTATTCTCATCCATCTACTCTATAAATATAAATACCAGATATATGCAGACATGGGGTCTGATACATTTTGCATTCAAGACTGCCTAAAATATACTCTTTGGTAACAAAATCTGAATTCCCCCCAGACAGGAAACTTTCCCTCTCAGCCTATACGAGTACTTTAACTGTTTGAGATCATACATACCTATGAGATATGAAGTAACATGATGATCGTGAAATTTCATAACAATGAGCCTCGTAATTTGCACAATTAAAAAATATAAGAATGGTCAAATGAACAATAATGAGATAGGCAGAAAATTTAGCACACATTGGAAGATGAGAAGTGAGTACAGAATTTTAGTCTGAACAACTTAAGAGATGATACTACTTCAGGGACCCATGCACAGATGGTGTGAAAGTGTTGAACTACATGTTACAAAAACATGGGATAAGGGTGGGAACTAGATTCATCTGCCTCAGGACAAACTCTTATGAGGACAATAATAAAACACTGGGTCCCATAAAAGACAGGCAATTTCTTGACCAGCTAAGTGACAATCAGATTCTCAAGAACGACTTTACTCCATGTAGTATAACAGTGTTTTGACTACAGCACACATGACACATCTAATAAAACCTCATTAGATAATTTATGTAACAAATAAAAAGGTGTCTCATATTTATTTATTACATCATCTACCACTATCACTAATATGAATATATTGAGGCTGAACAAAGTACTTACAGCTGACCATGAATAACTTCCACAGTCTCTTCCCTTATGAATCGGCTTGACTGAGAGAGTATGTGATTAAATGATTTTGTAACATTTCTGCGTTCAAGTACAGAAATATTCTTGCTTAGTACAAGACCTATTACAGGCCGTGAGAGTACCTTCACTATTGAGTTCTTCACAAGAGTGTGCTTCTCAGAGGAAATCTGCCATATACAAAACACATAGAGCACAACCAGTCAAAGGAGGCACTAATTATACCTACTTTCCACTACATAATTTTCTCAGTAGAGAGCAGATTTTGGAACTTAAAAATGATCCTGTTTAATTGAACGCACTCTTTTCTTACAAACTGCTCCTGCAAAACTGAATGCACATTACATTCTAACATGTTCAAATTCACATAATTAAAATAAATTCAAAGAAAGATTTTCAGACCTGCTTTAATAAACTGATATTTGTAGGATTTGAGGCTCTCACAGCAGTGGTTATGCATCTGAAGGATGGATGTGATATGCTCCTCTGAAACTTCAATTGACTTTCAACGGACTACAGTGTTATATCCCAGAAGATAGTACTCTTAAAACTGACAGCTGTTTGGCATACTTAGAAACTACTCAATTAATTTTCATTATGCTACAAGCAGGAAGGATACTGCTTCGATTCGCAGAGAGGTAACTAGATTTTTCAACTGACCTAGTACTTCCAGTTGCATTATGGTCCTGTGGCCAACACAGACTCGAACGGAAATGCGTACCAAGAATCTTCCTGGGGCTAAAGGGCGGCCAGCGCATATGACAGACAACCTCACCACCATCTGTAAGCCGACTGTCTAGAAAATGTGGGAGCCTTCACATTTCACAACCCTATGGGCCTCCACGGCATGTTACAAGGACAGCTTTACCTTTTACCTTACCAATTAATTTTGCAAAAATTGTGTGCAGCATTTGTTTCTTATTCAATTTAAGCTTTCAAAACTGGGGTGCTCATTACATTTGGAGCAGCATTAAGTATGGACTAATATGGCAATAAAGCAACTCAGTGAAATACCTCCATGCAAAGCCTCTGCCTCTATCGATTTTCAGTACCTGACAGTAGACAGGCCTGTGCCATTGCAAATAAACATTTTCAGTACAAGCAAGAAATTCTGTACATGGTTTTAAATATATTTATAACCTATTAATTTACAAAATTCTCCATCACAGCTACATACATGTTTCATAAGAAACTGGCATGTAATGAAAATATAAACATGGATTTTCTGTGTATGCTATCTTGCTGTTTTCAATTTACCATACTACCATTCTTAAAAAAAGTTGGTATTTTTTCAGAATCCAGTCTTACACAAAACGTCCATATAAAATTGCCTTACTGTTGCTCCCCCTTAGTTCTCAAAGTAATCATGCTCATGTTGTTGACAGCATGGTGTGATGTCAAAAAATCCAGTTTCCTGATAACCACGTACAATTAACATATCTCACTATATTTTCTGTAACATTACGAAAACTAGACTTTATGCAATATGTATCATTAATAGGAGAAAACACGAGCATTCTCATCAGACACAATGTACAAATAACAAGCAGAAAATAATTTATTTTGTATTAATAAAGTTATTGTTATTGATAAAGAGGAAGGCATAGCGCAACAGAAAATAAATAAGATCATGAAATAGCTCGAAACATGGTTTCAGGTAAATAACCTCTTAATAAATATTAAAAAAACAGTTGCTATGTCATTCCATCTTAGTAAATGTAGGTTTGTAGTTAGACCACGGGTATGTTATAACAACTTGGAAATTGCTTATTCATCAGAACTGAGATTTTTAGGTATAGATATTACAGAAAACCTTAAATGGAGTACCCACATCCAGTCATTATGTTCAAAACTTAGTAAAACATCCTACATAATTAAATCACTAAGAGGAGTTTTGAGTCCAAATATGTTAAGAAGCATTTATTTTGCAAAGTTTCAATCATTATTGAGATATGGCATAATATTTTGGGGGTGTGAAGGTGATAGTATAAAGGTATTTAGAATGCAGAAGAGGGTGCTGCGAATAATTAGTGGACTTGGTAAACGAGACTCATGCAGGCAAATTTTTAAAGATTATGGCATCCTTACGGTTACTTCGTTGTATATCTTAGAGGTGTTGTGTTACATAAAAAAGCACAAAGCAGATTTGATCCAGAATATAAATATTCATAGTTATAATACAAGAATAAACAAGGATTTTCATGTTCAGTTCTGTAGAACTACATTATTTAAAAAGAGTGTGGTAAATATGGGGATAGAATTGCATAGTAAGTTGCCTGACAAAANTGAAAATAAAATACAAAAGGTAAAAAAATAAAGCTATCCCTGTAACAGGCCATGGAGGCCCATAGGGTTGTGAGATGTTGACGTTCCCATATTTTCTAAACAATCGGCTCAGAGATGGCAGTGAGGTTGTCAGCCTTATGCACTGGCTGCCCTTTAGCCCCAAGAACATTCCAAGAATATTCCTGGTACTAATTTCTGTTAGAGGCTGAGCAGACCCCAGGGCCATAGTGTGGCTGAAAGGATTAGGTAAATTGAAAAAATCCAATGACCTCATCGAGATTCAATCCCACGACCTTCCGGCTTGTAGCTTAGTGCCCCAACCAACTACGCTACCGTGTGACCCCTTCTGTATTAATAACATGTTAATAATCACGTAAATTTCTAAAAAAAATGATTGGTTACAAACCACCAATAAGGAAATAAAAATAAATACAAGCTAGCTATAACAATACTACACGCTCCATTACAATTCTTCACAGTGATTCTTCAACACACTTCAGGTATATCTGACACATTTCTGAACATTTAAAACCTCTAGGCACAACATACATGAATGCATTTAGTTTCTTTTCTGACAAACAACTCAACCTCAGTTACTATCTGTTGCTAATTCACAAGTGTAACTGTTGGGACAACACCTACCATCTGCATAGCCCATCTGATATACGAGGTCTGACAATAAAGTTCGCAAACTCACCACCATGTGCTTGCCATGGCAGCAGTGAACAGAAACCTCAGTATGGTTTCATGACATTGGCATATCAGGGGTTCACAGTTATGTTGTTGTTCTATGGAAGTCTCTTTCTGAGTGGTGTCTATTATTGTCTGTGTGTTTTGGTGTGCTGGGACAAGAATGTTGGAATGAACATTAAATTTCCTGTTAAACTTGGCAAGAGTGGAAGCAAAATCAGAGATATGTTAGTGCAAGTTTACAGGGATCCTGTTAGGAAGAAAACAGCAGTTTAAAAGTGGGTGACACGTTTTTCTAAGAGAAGAGAAAGTCTCACTGATGAAGAGAGATCAGGAGCCCAGCAACGAGCAGAAGTGACGAAAACATTGCAAAAGTTCATCAAATTGTGCATGATAATCATCAGCTGACTGTCAGGAGCATAGCAGAGCAAGCGGATATCAACAGAGAAACAGGAAAATCTTAACTGAAGATTGTGTGCAGACATGAGGAAGGTGTGTGCAAAAATGATCCCAAAGGACCTGCTCACATGACACTGAATGTGAGGGAGATTTAATTAGTAAACAAATAACTGTGTTGGAACATCCTCTTTATTCACCAGATCTAGCTCCCAATGACTTTTTTCTGATCCAAAAGATAAAGGAAATACTGAAAGTAAGGCATTTTGATGACACTGTGACAGTGATGACATCAGGAGTAATACGCCATGCAGCTCTGAAGGCCATTCCATGAAATCAGTTCCAAAATTGTTCTGAAGGGTGGACTAGGTGTTGGCATTGGTGCATAGCTTCCCAAGGGGAGTACTTTGAAGGCAACCACAGTGATATTCACCAATGAGGTATGTAGCACTTTTACTGCGATGAGTTCACAAACTTTATTTTCAGACCACATACATGCCATTTTATAACATATTTTCAGCATGTCTTTTTCAGTTCCATACAAACCTGCGCTTCTAGCAAAAGCACACACATTTCTCAGCCAGCAACTTAGAGGATACTCTTTATCTTTTGATAAAGGTAACTAATGGCCATTTTCAATGTACTGTAATGAAAAATTATGTATTTTTGGCCAGAAATCAAATACAAATTTGGGAATATCCATTGAACTGATCTAATCTGGTTCTATGTGACTTCATGTTTCTGACATTAAACATCTTGAAAGGGTCCAATTTTAAACCACCTGAGGACATTCAGAGAAATGTGATGACAGCAAAGATTTCTGGAAAACAAATTTTCCAGTAATGCTTCCTGGTATGGCAGAGACTTTGCAATATGTGTCTACTACCTATGACAAATCCATAAATCATTACTTTATGCAGTAATTTCAATAAAAATAAAGAACACTTACACTTATCAAATTCATAATGTTGGAGGACAAAGGCTGATATATATCACTACTGCTGGTTACAGCAGCAATAAAATTTAAACAAAGTCTCAGCAACTTCACAAACTCAAAATGCAGATCTTCCCAATTACAGCGATTCTAAAACAAGAAACATTTATTACAATCAATTATGCATGCCTCTTTAATTCTCTGCTATTCATACAGGAAATGGTCATTCATTCTGGTAAAAATACATGTTTATAAAGTTCTTTGATGGAAAAAGCTGTCATCTATATGTATATTCACACTGCCCAAGGTCAGAATCTATGAGATTATTCCTATTATCACTTACAGCAGTCATTCACACCGTGGCACTCCGGGTTCGATCAAATGGGATTTGTGGTGGACAAAATGGCACTGGGGCTAGTTTTTTCCGAGTACTTCGGTATCCCCTGCCAATCTTCATTCCATCAAATTTTCCATCATCATAATCACCCGGAGCAGGTACAATAGGCCAATCAGTGGCTGCCATGCCAGGTGGACCCAGCTGGACTCAACCCCCCACTAAGTGAATTACAGCAGTCATTTTCATACTGAAGACAGACATAAGCAAAACTGGCAATGTAGTTCTGATTAGTTCCTTATGCATGTAGAGTGGGCAGCATTGCTCCAACTTCTGATTTAATAAACTTTGCCTACATCATTTGTGTTCCTTTCTGTTCCCTTCAACTTACTATATTCATTTGAAACTATGCGAGTGATTTTATGTGTTTATTACTCTAATCATGCATAACTGCATATATGACAGATGACTTACTGCTCCCCTCATGGCACAGCTGACATATGTGATACTATTTTAGGTCATACTCTATGTATATGAACCAAATTTAATATCATTATTACAACAACTTACAACATAATTGTCTTTGTGGAAAATATATGTAATCCTTAAACCGTTGGAATTAGAGGATATAAACAGATATATACACCAAATATGAAGATCTGTTGAACTGCTGAAGTACTAGAAAGAAACATAGAAATCATCCTTCAAATACAAGTTCCTAAACTCATATTTTACTCTACATTTGTCAACATTCTGAACGTTCTTTAAATGTTGGTCAAAATGTATGCCTGTGGGAAGCCAGAACTAGGAACTGAGATTAGGTATATTAATGTGTACTCACCCCATTTTTATACCTCCTACTACCTCATTAAAATTTTCTGGCTGCTAACTTCAGTCTATCAATTAAAACATTTTCCATCAGTATTCATTATTTAGAACCAAATTAGAATGTTGAAAATGTAATAAAACAGACTTACATCCTCTTCACAAATGTGGAGCAGACAGTTCATAACACAAGTAACACCTTTCACACCAACAACAGAATTCTGTAAGGCAAAAAAGATAAAAGCAATTACAAAGGCAAAACTAAATGAATTCGTATTGATATGTATTCTACAAACCTAAAGTCCATAAGTAAGCATTTGTTATTTATCAACAACTCATGCAAAGTAAGACAAAACTGGTTTCAGACAAGCGCCTTTCATTTACTGTGCATTTTGGTGGAATAGAGAGCAGCACACATTAAATGGAGAGGGGATGTAATGAAAAAACCTTACAAGAATATGTAATTAAATTCTGAATATATTGCCAATAATGTAAATTTAGGAGCTTTACACATTCCATTTATACTTTCTCTGTATTAGTACTGAAAATGTTACATTCTAATCATGAGCTATTTATAAAACTTAGGTGCTGCATCATGTTAAAAATTTACTACATAATATTTAAGTATCCTGTTGCACTATACACTTCTATATGTAATAATACAAATGCCGTTGTGAATGCAACAATTTATTTGGTTGTAGTTCTTTGTCTTTTCTTCCTCTACACCGCATGTTTCAGCCGTAACTGGCCATCATCATGTGTATTTTAAAACTGGAATTCTAAAATCAAATTGACGAGCGTATGTTGGCGAGATTTTAAACAAAACTGACAGGCTGGTGTTTTAGATTTTGGATTGTGTGCAGTGTGACAGCTACGTAGTGAAAAATACACCTGATGATGGCCAGTTACGGCTGAAACATGCGGTGTAGAGGAAGAAAAGACAAAGAATTACAACCAAATAAATTGCTGCATTCACGACGGCATTTGTATTATTATATTCAAAATTTACTTAGTGTTCAAGAGTGAAATCCGCACCTTTTCATTCTTTTCAGCTTTTGTCAGCACAGAGCAACAGAAATGAAGGAATTCTTGTGGCATCATGCCATGAAGGTACTAAAGATAGAGATACTTACTGAAGCTAGAGTAGTCTTCTCCAAAATCTTCCTTAGTGACTGTATAATATCTGGACTTATAGCAAAACTACCATTAAGAATGGTGTTCACAAATGCCTGATCATCTTCAGCAAAATCTGATGATTTTAAACTGTCAAATGCTGCATTATTACACAACATTGCTGGTTTCTCTGCCTATAAAGACACACAAATAAATAACCAAATTAGCAAACAGATCTATATAGAAACTGTCACATTTTAAAACTAACGTTAATACATTTACCTTATACAACTTAACACTAATAAATTGAGGTACTCCACTGAGGTCTCAAATGTTATAGTTTTTTAATTATATCTGTTTGATATGCAATAAGTAATAAAATTGGTTTTTTCTTCCCAGAACATGCCTTGGGGCATGTGTGCATACATGTATGCCTCACATGTCCTCATGAGCATTAAAACTCACCTTACACTTCTGCAATGAAACTATTATGTTTGGAGTTTATACGCACAGCTTCCTAATGACAGGACAAACAAAAATGAACTATATAATAAATCTGGTCCTAAAAATAAAATTATAACAAAAGTCAGACTAATAATAATATATTTTATTTTATGTGAACTGCCTCATCCCCTTCTTGGGTTAAAACATTATAAAGCATTAAAGCATCCATCCCCCAGTTATGATATACCAGTACAAGGGAAGAAACTAGGCACAGAACTATCCCAAAACCTAATTAACTGGTAACTATGAACTTCACCATTACACATGACATGAGACTGACAGTACTAATCAATGAAAAAGTCAGTGACATAAACCCTAATAATGTAAACGCACTAAACAAAACCACATTCCCATACTAACCTAATCGATCAATACAATGACAATTTCCCTCAGTTCCAAATTTCGCTGGTGTATACTGGCAAAGTGAAACACCTATCATCCTGGCTTTAACATGTTAACTGGAGAGGGAAGTAGCCATGTTCTTATATAAACTTAGATCAGTACCCAAATGTTGGCAACAATTCATCAATTTCTCAGATTGCTTAGCACATTCTAATATTTAAGAAGGCATGAACAATTAACTACCAGTATCAAGATTTAAATGAGTAATTTTAACCCATTACTTTGTTTTGTTTCATAATTTGTTTTCATAATATTAACCCATTACTTTATACTGACGATTTTCTCATGGTACATGCTCACTGTTATTAATATATTTGACCTTACAAATTTCTGCAGCTGCTGCTTTTTTATTAGAATTAACGACGCTTTCAGTGCCGAGAACCTACAGTGTCAGCCTGCTCATGCTACTATTACTACTATTACGAACTTCGACAAAACACATATTTGTGACTGAAATTGCGGGAATGCACAACATTCAACGTTCCCTGAATATCATACCTAGAAAGCACGGAATCTATTACGTACTGTCAAACCACCAAAATTATATATTCAAACCCACTATAGTAATATCGCATTACCATTGTTAAACCAGGGGTAAGTATCAAATATAAAACTACTTTGGTGCTATATACTCTGTGTCGTATGGCCAATAAAGTAAAAATTACGCCGATGTTAGAAATAACACGACAGCTGGAATGCTATAATAATGACACCAAAAAATTGCTTCCTTATTCGCGCTCGCGCGCCTCATGCAGCTCATGCAGGTCTGCGGACACATGTGCTGTCCTGCGGCCGGCGCAGGAAGTACGACGGAGAGGTTTTAGTTCCCTCAACATATTTCAGTGACATTACTCATAGATGGCTGAAAAATCGAAATTTTAGTTTCGAACCTTCTCAGTAGCTGGTGTTGGGGACAATGTTGAAAGTTAAATGTCAAAATACAGCTTAAGTGTGAATTCCGATGGGCACGGAAAAGATAACAAATAGGTCAAATAGGTTGAGGTCTCTTAATGAAAGTTCGAAGTTTGTAAGCGGTTAATGACAATAATTTCCAATCACGCCTCTCTTTCTAAAGGAAATGTCTGTAAGTTGTGGATTTCACGTGAATAATATTAGTCATAAACGGAGATAGTGAAAGATAGGTTAAGTTTTAATAACTGCTATATGCTTATGAAATTGGTTAAGTTTTAATAACTGCTATATGCTTATGAAATTACTTGCATAGACAGTTTTCCTAGAACTGACGTGCTGGAGAATGCTCTACAGAAAATATGATCGTGTCAACTTGTCGACGTTCAACGAGTTTGCTTTCTGCTTAAAAACGTTCTTGGCACCTGCGAAGGAAAGGTGGCATTGTGTTACTGTAGTATATAATCATATGTTTGATTCTTATGTTGACGGTACATAATTTGAATAATTTAAGGCATTGTTGAATAAATGGATAATATATCAAAATTAATCCTTATGTTGGTACTGCAATAGGCTTTGGGCTTGTAGTGCTATTTCTTTAACTAACTACATTTCGAGAAGTGAAAAGCCAATAAAAAATATTTGGCAGTAGAAGGGAACTTGTTTTCTATTCACCATATAATATAGACTCGTGTATCAGTGGGAATTAAAGACTGAGATATAATAAACTACAGAGGTTAACTGCTGTCATTTCGATATAAATATGTAATATTATGTAATACATAATTGTATTTGCAAAATCTCATTATATTTGTAGTATATATTATGTGTTAGAAACCACTGTGTATTGTTACCATATTTTAAGTGCATTCACCACCTGTATCAAAGTAAAATTTTTAAGTTAAATAATATTTATTGTTTGAAACTACACCATGTACAGTGAGGAATTCACTAAGTACAGTTTTTTAGTGATGCGTTTCCAAAGTTATCTGTCAAAGGCACTTTTTTTATATAATTTGCAACTTTTCATCACTGCCTGATTTTTCAAAAGAAAATTAAAGCATGCTCTCTCTTGAAATAAATGTGATTCATATGAACAACTGTGTTACTACTAACAAATTAAAAATGACAGAAGCCCAAAAGTAATATAATATGCGTTTGTGTAAATAATTCTCCTGTCAGAGAAATGTATTGGAAATATAACTAGGCCAACAGCAGTTTAGGTTTGCCTCCTAATCATTTTGTTAGCCTGACTTTTCCTTGAAGAAAATACTTCATATTTTCCTGGTGAAATATGATCGTGAGTTGTATCATATCCACTTTTTTTAATGACAAAAATTAAATAAGGGGACTGCAACCAAGAAATGAGAAAATGATGTTTGATACACAGCACATTGTGTTACCTGTTAAGATATATTAAAGGTCAATGTTTTTGTCAAGAGATTATAGAAGTATCATCATGGTAACGTAGTTGATGGAGGTACATGCTACAAGCGGGAAGTTCGCAAGTTCGAGTCTCAAAGTAGATTTTCTTCAATTGACCTAAACCTTTCAGCTACACTATCGCCCTGGGAGTCAACTCAGTCTCTAACAGAAATGAGTACCAGGAATCTTCTTGGGGGTAAAGGGCGGGAGGTGCGTAAGGCTGACAACCTCACCGCCAACTGTGAGCTGATTGTCTAGATAATGTGGGACCCTTAACGTCTCACAATCCTATGGGCCTCCATGGCCTGTTACAGGGATAGCTTTAAGTTTTTTTACCATATTTTTTTTTAGACAGAATAAACTAGGAGCCAGGCTAGCACAGTCGGTATAGTGACTAGTCACTGGCTGGACGACCAAGGGGTCAGAGTTCAAGTCTCGGTGGGGCCAAGAATTTTCTCTACTACACGTCATCCAGGCCGGCACTAGGATCCGCCCAACTTCCTATCCAATGGGTACCGAGGGCTCTTTCCCTGGGGCATGAAGCTGACCACTCACCTTCAGCTAGTGCTGAGGTCAAGAAAATGTGGATCTATACATAATTCCCCCATATGCCTTCACGGCTTAGTGCTTAATTAGTTAAGCACAGGGACAACTTTACCTTACCTTTACTTTTATTTTACCATTATTGCCTTGTGACTTCTGAGTATTGGTACCTCTTTGTAAATAAGACAAAATGAAGAGTATGATCTTCTGGGTTGTAACCTCAAATCCATCATAATAAAGATTTTTTCTTTTTGTACTTACATTAACCCTCTGCTGCATCAGCTTATGTTGAAATTTTCTGGGTCCCTTGGACCCTGCTTTTTAAAGGACCTTGTATATATGAATTAAATATTTGATATGAGATTGTGAACATTTTCAAGTACTGAGCCCAGTGCTGCGATCATGGATGTGAGACATGGCAAGTCATCCATGATATATGTAAAACATTTAAAAAGTTTTGTAAATCAATGCCTCCATAGTATATTAGAGATGAGATGGCCAGTTATAACAAATGATGAACTATGGAAACAGAGAAATGAAATAAAAGTAACTGAACAGATAAGGAGGATGAGGTTGGCAGGGCATGTAGCATGAATGGGGGGAAGAGGAATGCATACAGGATATTGGTGGGAAAGCCAAGGTGTAGGTGGGTGGACAGTATTAAAATGGATCTTAGAGAGATAGGATGGCATGGGTTGGATTGATCTGGTTCAGGATAGGGACCAGTGGAGGGCTCTTGTGAATATTGTAATGAACCTTTGGGTTCCATAAAATGCTGGGAAATTCTTCAGTGGCTGCAGATTTGGCTTCTCCTCAAGAAGGGCTGAGCTCCATAAGTAAGAACAGATAACCAGACATAAATGGAAATAGATCGGCCACTCTTCAAAAGGAAATTGCAATTGAGAAGGAAGCTGTGGAGTGGAAACCACAAGGACAAAAGAAAAGGCTAAAGAGGAGTTAACAGAGAACAATATGAGTGGAAGCCTTGCAGAGAAATTATATAACTCGTGAAGAATCGTGTGAGATGGCGACACTTTGTTAATGCCCTATGCTCGAAGGACCTAAGAATGATGACAGTGATGGCTGTCACTTAATAAAAATGGCTTCTGTTAAATGTGTATAACTTAAACAACAATCACAGTTCACTGACAGGATTTCATGATCTGTGGGAATAGTGATTCCTTACCATTGTGCTGTCCTTGAACTGCTAGGTACATATTCATTTAAAAAAGTTAATACATTTGAAATTACTATTCAGTATTAAATAACTAAGAATAGCTAAGATTGACTGTTGGCTTGCAAGTCAAAATGGCTGACTGCCCATTAGTAAATCAAATAGACAGAGACATTAGCAATCCAGGTGAAGTAAAAGTGGACCACATGGTTCTGTTGAAAAAAGCTTGGCACTGAGCGATGCCCACATGCAGCAGTTGTTAAACTCTGAATGCAATTTCCACCACGATAAATTGTCAGGAATTTCTTTTATAGCACAGGCATTAATGTTAATGGCTGTCAAGAAAGAGAACAGTTAAGCAACATGTAAAAAAAAAAATAATAATGGTGACTCTGGCGCTCTTCTTCTTGCAGGTTATCTCAATGCTTCTGTTTCATCCACAGCGTAGTTTCTCCTTTCCCTTATTCACACAGCTGAGGTCTCTCGGACCTGTTCTGTTATCAGGGAAATGAGTTATGAAAACACCTTCATCTAGGTCTGCCTACTTCTCTCCTTCTGGTGGTTTGCATTGCAGAATCTCAAAGTCTTCCTTCTTTCACTTTCTTTAACCCGTATGTTGATATCATTCTGACTTCTGGTCTCCTGTCCCCCCCCATTTACACTCATTTTAGTTGCTTCAATTTTCTCTCTCCAATCTTTTGGTAACTCAGGTTTACATCAGTCAGGATAGGAACAGCCATAACCGTGCACTTCATGTATTGTGCTACCTCCATGTCCTCATTTCTGCCCCCAAACTCTGGAAATTTATGAACTCTGTATTAATCTTTCCATCCTGCTGACACTGTAATCCAAATAAAATTGTCGCTTGTCCCATTATTTTATCATTGATTATAATTTTTATTCTTATATGTTTACCTACAAAAGGCAATGCTTTGGTTACAGTGTACTTGTTTATTTACAAGCTTGTTTAACCCACCAAAAGCTACTTGTTGACTGTCATTATTTGCTAAAACTGACTTGGTCATCAGTTTATAAGAGTGTATTTGAAATCAAATTACATATTTTTAAATTCACAGCTACTTTAACTTTCCATTCTGCAGAGAACCTAGGATCCAATTTAAATAGGATTTATAATTCAGGATGTCAGTAGGTTCTGCAGTCAGAGGTAGCATGAGAACCATTCAGAGTGTGTATATGTTCTTAGGCATGATAATTTACTTTCCAGAAAGGTGGTGACATCCATGCAGTGACATCATGCCTCCCTGTAAACAGCCAAGAAGCCTTTTCCAGGCCACCTTAACACATGTCAAAGAACTACTGGATCTCTCATGTAGAAACATAGAGAAAACTTATGGGAATTACGATAAGAGTGACTGTCGACAGCAGGTGCTAATACTTCAGGAGTACCTCCTGTCGAACATACCAAGCATGATTCTGGATGAACTGATTGAAGTGGAGACTGCTGGAAGCCACACGAAACAAGATCTTCGAATCCCTCTAGCACTCTATATGCATAGGAATATGAGGAAGTTCAGTGTTTGCACCTGGTCAGTATACCCTAAATTTGACTTTCATTCAGAGTTTTTGGTTGAACGTCTAATACAGATGCATAACTTGGTGGTGCTGGTTTTATATCGCGTATGTACAGATGACATTCTGGAAGCTGTAGGAACAAACTGTCACAGACTGGAGGAGATAAACATTGTATCAAAGTTGGGACTGGTATACACCACAAATGAGATGGATAAAGCTTTCAATGCGCTCAAGTTGAAGTTTTTCGTTTCAGATGTAGGACTGTTTTACTTGCGCAATTGCAGGCTTCTCAGGAAGGTGACAATGAATAGGATTCTTCGTAGCCATTCAGGTGGATGTATGATGACTGTAGCAGGGATAAGGGCTCTAGTAAAGTCGTTGCCATACCTCCAGAACATAACATATGATGACATGGGCCTAGTGATTTCTGAGCAGATGGAGGATGTGCAGCAGCTGCAGCTCACACATCTCTGTGATTTTCACCCAAGACCGACAAACATTGTGGCAGCAGCACAACTCTGTTGCAGCCTACAGCATCTTTGTCTGCATTTCCCCAACCAATCCACTGTCTGCACTGCCAAAGAGATACTGGAGTCATTGGCCAATAGCAGCCTCAGAGTACCCATTCTTGAACTCATCCATTTTCCATTCTGCATTGAAATGGCTCGTTTACTGGAAAGGAAGGGAAATTTTCTGAGGAGCCTCCAAGTTGAAAGTACAGATTATATCTCTCTGAGGGCAGTGCATCTCATTGGTCAGACATGCCTGAGCCTCAGAAACTTGCAGCTGAAGCAGCCATTGAGAGATGTCAATCAGTCAAGCAGCCTTGAAACCTACAAGCTGTTTCACACACAGCATATTTTCCACAACCTTCATTGTCTACACCTGGATGGATGGAATTGGAACCTAGCAGAAGTTTTGCCACTGTGTCTGCTGCAAGCCAAACACCTGGAAACACTCTTTGTAACAGACATGTTCTCCCAGAAGGACCAAGATGATGTTATGGCTAATATTATCAGCACAAACCCCCTGCAGGAATTGAAAGAAATTCACATGCACACAAGGCAGATATCCATAGCCACAATTCGCTACTTAATTGAACACTGCCCCAAACTAACAGTAATGTCTGTTGTGGAGAGTGCCAACATTACATCTGTGCAAGTTAAGGAACTTCGTTATGAGGTTCATCAGAAAAACCTTGATCTGACAATTACTTTAGTGGAGGCTGAACCACTTGGTTAGATGTTACATGTGACCATTTAACTCAATGTACAAACTTTGCATTCCTGAATGTTGTGTCAATTCTGAAGCATAATATATACCATTATTGTTACCGAACAAGTTTACCAATACTTTAAACTGTTTTACAAAGATGATTATACCAGTGCTGAAGAACTTAACCAATTGTTTCATAAACCTTTGTAAATACATAATAAAAACAATGCTAATTTGCTTCTTTGCTCAACCCTCTTTATCTCCATACTGAGATGCAGTTTAAAATGTCTGAATTTTGGATGAAGAAGACTGGAAAACATATACTACTCTGCTACTCATGGTATATTTCAGTGATTATGAAGAACATGATCTGGATTTTAATGCCGGGGAAAGCCTGATGTTTTGGAGGAACATGCTGCCCATTTCATTGCAAGTAAGAAACCAACAGTAAACAGGCTTGCCACCTCTTATTGCTGCTTTCTTGCTTGGTATACTCATTCATCTTGAAGGTGGAAACGACATATTCCTCTGAAATGTTGGCACACTTCTACTGAATTACATTCAGAAAACAGGACTTTCAATATGCTTCTCAGTTTCAAGTTAGATCTATGACCATAACACATGCCTAAAATGGAGGAAACCAGGAAACAAAAATTAAGAAGAAAAAATGCCCCAACCAACTTCAAATTTAAAACAAATACAAGCACAACATTTAATAGGAAATAAAGAGTAATGTTGGCTCATAGCGGCCTCTGTAGGCTAGGGGTAACGTTCCCACCTCATGACTCAAGGTACGTGGGTTCAAACCCGGCAGAGGTTGTGGAATTTTTAAGGGCAGAAATATTCAGGGAACAAGTCCTCCAGGAGGGACTTTAAGCCATGGGTCCCGTGTCATAGATTTACAGCACGTAAAAGATCCTCATGTCTCTAGGAGACCTCTCAGCTAAATTAGGTAAAAAGTTTCCCGCCCAAGTAGTTTCCAAAGCCTCCGGTAGATGAGGAAGCATCAGGTACCGCAGCCAGCCTTGCTGGCTGAACGGGGCTGATAGCAAGCACCAGTACCTGCAGGGTATGGAGACTGGTAGAATATCAAAGGGGGACGTACAATAGACTATTAGTCGCGGTGCATGGGGAAACCCACCCCCTCCAATAATAATAATAATGTGGGCTCATTACTTGTTGCAAGTGGGTCCATTGTCACTTCAGCATGGCATATTCAGACTGCAGATGTCGAGGGCGGCTGCAAATATATTGAAGGAACGGTTTTGAACAGCCAGCAAGTAGCCCTGTAGGTTGGAGATTAGGTTATCAACCCTTTGCTACAAAAATGAAAATGTTATAAGAGCCTCATAATTGCACGCACATTTTAGGCATGCCTTAAACAACAGAAAAAGGACTTAAGAATTGAGCAGGTCATTGAAGTCCTTATCAAAAGAATTAATGAAGGAGGTAATGTGGGTGGGATATTTGTGACATTGGAACAGAATAAGAATATGCATTTTTATGTGGAAATAAAGGTGTTCATATCAAGGGAAGTATGATGGGTGCAAAAGCATATGTGGGGCAAATGAGATATGAATATAAAGTTTTAAAGAGAAAACCACAAGGGAAGAAACCACTTGGGTACTGGGGTGTAGCCTGGATGATAATATTGTCATATATTAGGGGTTTGCGTGACTTATAAAACAAATTTTGGATTTTATGATCAAATTTATTGGACATTTATACAACGTGTTGTTAACATTTCAGAAACCACTATCTTCAACTGGACACACTCGACTTCTGCTCACACTACTCCTCCAACTGAACTGTCAGTTCAAGTCAAAAGTCACATTGTGAGTGATGGTCAGTCAGTCAGTCAGTCAGTCTGTCTTGGTGTCCAGCCCCATCTGGAGCTCATGACCAGATATTTATTACTGAGAGTTACAGCCTTATTTATGTGGGGCACCCTCTCTGATGAGGACGGGTCTGTCTTTTGTCACAATGTAAAAGATGTTTACATTGTTAAAAATGTATATACAATATATACAGGGCCTCTGTCAGTCCAGGCTCTGTACAACAGATTTTGCCCTATTTCTAGTAGCTTCTGCTATAACGGCAGTCTAGTTACTTGAACGGTTGTGTGCTTGACCGCTGCCAAGTTTAAGCCTCTTATACTTTCTATGTCAGGCTTCGCCTTGTCCAATACTGGGAACATGTCTGTTATTGTTGCCTGCACAATTTTGTTATAATCATTCATGTAAAGAATTTTGAAAGCCATATGTAAATCGCAAACCGGTGTGCGCCTTGAAAAATTGCCAGTGGTGTGGAGAATCTTGTTTTGCAGGTGCTACAATTTCATTAGATAGGTATCTGCTGCGAATTCCCAGGCAAGACTAGTGTATGTCATTACAGATCTAATAAGAGCTTTGTGGAGGGTCAATTTAATGTTGGTGTTTAATCACGCACTTTTGAATAGGGTATACACTCTAATAAATGTCCTGCAGGCCTTGGCTTCTATCATTTCTATGTACAATCTCCATGTAACCCTCTTATCAAAGATTACACCGAGATATTTTGCACTATTTACAAATGGAATATTTTTTCCATTCAATGTAAGATGAGACAGAGAGAAGTGTATTCCCTGAGTCTTATCTTCATTAGTTTTGATATTCCAGCGCTCACACCAGTCTCCACTGAGCTGAGACCGCGCTGGAGTTTTCTAAGGACAAAACCCTCCTTGTGATCTGTCACATACAGACAAGTGTTGTCTGCAAAGAGGGCTAGATGAACACCATGTGTTTGGGGGGGGGGGGAATCATTTATGTACAAATTGAAAAGAGTAGGGGACAGGAGGGATCAAACCTTGTGGCACCCTTGCTTGCATTTCCCTTGGCACAGACATTTCATCTTCCACTGAATTTTCGTTGTGAGAGGAAAGAGTCGATGAACTTGATCAAGTTGGCTGAAGATTCCAATTTTGGGGACCTATATAGCAAGCCAGAGTGCCATGTGGTGTCAAAGGCATTTTTAATGTCCAATAACACCACAGCCATAGACATTTTATTCTTGAAATTAAGGGTCATGAGGTCCATTAGCCCCATACACATATTTATTACTGTTTGACAGTTATGGCACAGGTTGACAAATGTGACTGTAATACACGTTACATGTGTAAGAAATGGTTGTGAATCACCCACTGTAAAATGCATGTTATGGGAGTGGCACATAAACTGTACGAATGGGGACCCAAAAATAACCGGAAACGACCTGTTGTGCGCGCATGCTTTGTAGTTAAGAGTTGTGCTGCTAGGTGGTGTTAGCTGGGGGTCTCCCGCGACTGTTAGTGAGCTGGCGTCAGTCTGAGTTAAGTGGTTTGTCTGTGGTGCTCTGTTGTGTGCGTTCCTGTTTCAACCCTTTGGCAATTAGTGAGATGGCCGACCAGAAGGAACAAAGAGTGTGCGTGAAATTTTGCTTTCTGTTAGGGAAAACTGCACTTCACTCTTCAAGTCGCGGCAAACATTCACGCGGTTTTCTCTTTGGTCATCTCCGAGCAAGCGAGGAACAAATTTTGCAGACACCCGTCTCATGTGCAAACCTTCGGTTAAAATTCGCTGGACCGTGCTGCATGAGATGTTCGTTTCCTCAGAAAGTTGGTCAATGGTCTTTCGACGATCTTCATCAATTGCACGTTTGATTTTGGCAATGTTTTCGTCATTTCTTCCTGTCGAAGGACGCCCGGGGCGTGGCATGTCTTCTGTTGACATGTTGCCAGATTTGAAACGGGAAAACCACTCGTAGACCTGTGATTTCCCCAAAGCATCATCATTAAAGGCTTGCCGAAGCATCCCAACAGTCTCGGCTGCAGTTTTCCCTAACAGAAAGCAAAATTTCACGCACACTCTTTGTTCCTTCTGGTCGGCCATCTCACTAATCGCCAAAGGGTTGAAACAGGAACGCACACAACAGAGCACCACAGACAAACCACTTAACTCAGACTGACACCAGCTCACTAACAGTCGCGGGAGACCCCCAGCTAACACCACCTAGCAGCACAACTCGTAACTACAAGGCATGCGCGCGCAACAGGTCGTTTCTGGTTATTTTTGGGTCCCCCCTCGTACATGGATCCATAACTGTTCCTTCTACTAAATGCCACATTTTTGTTACTACACTTATAAATTTCGTTACAAACTGAGGCTGTAAAACAAAATTCATCAATATGCATTCACTAAAAAAAGGAATGATGTTAATTTGCTTAGCTTTAGTATACACTGTATATTAATTTTATTCTTTAATATCATGAACAGCGACATTCCTTTTTTGAGTTGCCTATTTCATACACACGTTATTTCAAGTTACATAATTTTGGGTTTTCAAAATTTTGCTGTCAGCACCAACCAAAACACAGCAGATATCTGGCATGAAAAAACCTTAAACTTTAACCTGCACAGCTGCGATCTATGACATTACATTTCCTCTCAAGCTCAGGGGAACAGGAAAACCCATGCGACAAGGTGGGGATAATGCGTGGGATGTAATTTCTCACGGGAAAGTGTGAGCTGCTCAGAATTCTGGAATGCAAATTTTCTCCAAAGACATTGGTACGACACAGTGTAGGTTACAGGACATTTATGGGCTGCTGGCCATAACAAACTACAAAAGCAAAGTGCAAATGTATTTGATGCAACAAGACATGGTAGAACAGTGGGTGCTACAAAATGATTTTTGTCGCTACAAGTATTCCTTACAAACTATATTCATTCTACTAGTTTCACTGTATTTGTGTTTCTACCCAATAAAGCAATATTAACAGCACAGAGCAGGGCATGGGTAACAGAAAATATATGAAGAGAAAGTTATGGCTTGATTATCACTGATAAACTACCTGTCTGAATTGCTTCTAGTTACATATGTAGTCTACAAGTTTCATTCGTGCGTTCTTTCTGAGTGCTCCCTCCATTTTCTTTAATATTCTTCTACCAGCTCCCCCTGTATTTTGCATCCAAGGAACAATTCACCTCTACTTCATTATCACCGCTGCAAGTGTTCAATTTAGAAAACTTCCTACTCCTGACATGGAGGTATACTTAAACTAAAACGCCTCTGGGTGTGCATGAAGCTTTCAGCATGCAACCTTACGGATGAAAAGTTGGTGAATTGAATGCAATCTCCAGTGTGATGACTTTGGTTCCTACTGTAGGCTACAAATAAAACAGGGCAAACAAAAGTGTGGTAACTTTCTGATGATGATGATGATGCAAATAAACTAGTTACCAAATGATGCCACACCCTCAAGGATGTTTCAGACAACAGGTGTCAGTACAGTGACGAGGCTACAGACTGACCAACCAGGGTTTCATTGTTGGTAGAGAAGAGAATTTTGCTTTCTGCTACTGCTTCCAACTGGCACTGGGACCCTCTTATGACTCTCATTCTATGGTAAGCTGTGGGTCCTCCCATGAGAGCAAAGCAAATATATGAAGCTGACTGTACACCTCCATCTGGTGCAAGATGAACATGTAGAACTACATACCTCCAGAGATGGCTATCTTTTCTATTTATGACATCATGGTAGTTGATAAGGAGAGTGAAATTTTCAAAGATACTTTCTATTTCGGATACTTTGCAGCTGTTTAATTAAAAAGTGAAAAATGTATAAATACAAGACAGTCATAAAATGTCTACAAACATACACAGTAAACATAAATTGTTCGCATGAAGCATTACTGAAATATCATTTCATTCACATGTATGAAATAGCAGTCTTGTATGAGAAACGGAAGCTGCAAGGATGACAACCAGTTATCACACCTGTGACCATCCAAAGGTTGATGTACCAAACTGATCTGCTCTGAAAAACCAAACATAAATCCATTTTGTAAGATCTATCTAATCCCTGTAAAATGTAGTGGAACTTGGTTATTATACTAATAACACTGTCTACTTCCTGAACACCATTTTGTCATTGACCTCAATCGAAATTATATCAATACAGAACTTTAGTAACTTGTTTCTTGAATTTTACAAATTCACCAAACAGCCATATAGTTCTCATGAATCAACTTTCCACTTACATCATTTCTTATTAAAGTGATTAAAAGTTTGGTAAGCACAGAAAGCATATTTTGGTCATAGCATGGTTAGTTTGAATTCAAAACGCTCTGAACAGGCTGAGTATTGGAATTATTTAGCATTAACACATGGGCAGTCAAATGAGATTTTGAATAGTGTTGGCTCAGGATAGAAAAGACCTTCTGATCTTCCTTGAAAGGTTAATGGAACCCACTTGAGGTAGAGGATCCATAAACAAAATTTCATGTATTCTGACAGAGAAAGAATGGCCACTGCAATGAAAACTCACTACAGTGAAACTTGTTTCAAATACAAATCTGCGTTACCCTATTGCTGGCAATGGCAGCTTCCGTGCATTCATTTAGAACCTGTAGCCGGTGACATTTAAATACCCAGTTTAAAGGGGCACGGGAAAAAATTAATGAGTTCAATTCTTGTGTAAAAATTGCCATGCATAGTAAATGAAGTACCTGACTGTAGACAGTATGACTTCACACTGCTATTAAGCAGAGACCTTACTACTGAACTATAAAACTAGCATTTGTGAGATACTGAAGAGTTAAAATATTATGATGCTATTGTAGGGAGATGTCTATGGCCAAATTTAAAGTGTTAACAGGTAGCCACTTTCCACATAAACAGTAGCACCACCACAGACAGAATTTTAAGAGTTCAGTGATAACCTGAAAATGCAATATGTGTTCCATACCACATGGTACACGTTGATACAAGACTCAGAAAAGCATGCCCAGCTATTCCAGATGACAATGCCATTATATGATGCAGTCATACTCTTAGGAAATGCATGAAAACGATAGAAAATGTTTAAAAACAAAATTCTCAAGTCTAATGAACCTGAATTTTATCAGCTGCACCTGCTACATTGGCTTTACAGTAATTTTATGTTGTAACAAGAAGAAATTATATTACCTGCAATTTTCAAACCCATTTTCTGATAACTGTCCTCTGTCTTATGTAACCAGATACTGGAAAAGATATCACCCTCCCTTCAATCAATCGACTGATTGCAGAACTTCCCCTCCAACCCAGATATAAAATGTACTGTGGAGTATCTACACCGTGCAATTACTGAGCCACAGAAATCTGCAAACATGGTGATTACCCCATAATAAGGAAAGAGGTGTTTTCTCAGTGCCATGCCGTGCCACAGTAAAGATATCTCTACAGCAGCTAATTGACAAGTTGCTGGGCAATGCCTCTGTAGACACAATGATTACGCAACAGGGGAGCAAGCTGTGTTTTCCACGTGTCTGTTTGAGGGTTTAATAGGAGAGACTGGAATTCCCAAGAAGTTAGTGATTCAGTCAGTTCTCAGTGCGAGACAGCCACGGGAGGTTCGTACGGAAGGCTTTTTGAGTGTGTTAGTCAGTGATAGTGAGTGACAGCTGAGAAGTCAGCCAGTGAAGACTTACTGTGCGAACTGAAGGCTTTATTTGGAGTGTGTGATTCAGTGAGACTGAAGAGATTCATGTGGAGATATTTTGCATTGTGTAGAGCAGCAATAGTGTAATAATTAATTCTAGTTACAACTGTAGGTTATTAATAAATCCAATTACCAATCTGAACCCTGTCTATAGTCACTAATACACATGATAGTACTGTTATCTAACCAAGGTCTTGCTTCCTATCACGAGATCTTCGGCCTTAAAACACTGATAATGTTTTAATTTGTAAGAGTATGAACACACTACTGAATCACTTCAAACAGTCTAGAAACTTAATTTCCACCAAAGAAAATATTTTTTATCAAGACAAGTTTATGTTTTTTGTTCTTTAAAAACAAATATTAATGACAAAGAACCCGACATTTGAAACTTTTTTGACCACATACGAACAAGCAGAGTTGAAACTGTGACACCAAGAAATATTATCCACACGAGTATTCCATCGTCAGGTATGTCCTATTAGAAATAAAATTAACAAAATAACCATACTGAAAACAAATGTTTAATTAACAATACTGAATCTATGTGCTGTACACAGATGTTTAGCACAATCTCTTCATCTGGTACTCTCTGATGCATGAAATTTTATACCAGACAACTCCACCCTGCTCAAACCACTGTCTCCCTCCTCCTTTAGTTTCTGGCACATGCATGAACTTGTGCACTCATGGCATCTCAAAGGCGGTCTGCATGCCAGCATGTTTGGTCCAACCTTCTCTCCGGGTTTTCCATGAAGTGTGGACACCATAACTTTATTACATTACAGTAGGAAGTCTTAGTTCAACTGTACCATCATGGTCTCATCTTTTGTGTGCAAATTATATAAAATGCACAAAACTTCAAATATGCATATGCAGTAGGAAGAACAGCTTTCATGAACTTCTTTTTTTGTTGGTGAGTAGTATTGCACCCTCTGATCAGTCAATTCCACATGTATGTGGTGAAGTCAGGGATAATACCTGATTTCCATCTTTCCTGTCAATTTCTTAGTTCTCAGAATTTTTGCAGGCCTCATGTGATGACATTTCCATATAAGAAAAAGAAAAGTGTCTCTTTTGTTGAATTTCTGTGCCCATTAGGGCACCTCTGTCCAACCAAAATGTAGCATACATAAATGTTTCACTGTAAAAGGCTAAGACACTATTATATTGTATTATAATAGTTAAACTGCCACATGTGCTGTCTATTATGAAGTATGACTCCAAGGAGTCACAATAGAATCCTTTACGAAAGCTTCCCACTGTGTACGTTTAAATTAGACCCTTTAAGATTCTTGAACAATTTAAATCTGTACCACATATCTTCGGTTTCTTAGGCATGTACTCATGAAATATGCATCTGCCTTTCCAGGCAAATATCATTTGATCAAATGAAACTTCCTTCTATGGATTACATATAGGATAGAACTTCGCACCCAAACAATAAGACCTGTCCAACCTTATAAAGATGACTGTTACAGCTATCAGGTTGTGCTCCATTTCCAATGACTGCAAAGTGTAAAAATTTAGAAAAATTAAGAAGTAAATAAAATCATTTGAAACCTGCAGTCATACCAATTCCATCAGTATATGCAAGTCACGTAATGTTTTTGTGGTCTTCGCAGCACAATCACTTGTTATCCACTTCATAAACGAGACCAAAACTCATTTCTGATGCTGCCATGTCTGAAACTTTTGTCACATAAAGGTGATGTGACCCAATGTGCTGCCTGGCATACTTGTTTAAACTTGTTTACACTTCAAAACGAGCACTGGGCCGATAAAGTGAAATTAAGTTCAAGAACCATCTTCTCCAGCTCCTGTCTGTTCTGACAATTGACAGTTATTCAGATGAATGGGAAGCTGAGTTTTTCTAGAACCAACTAAATCCAATATGGTACCATATGCTGAAACAGCTGAAAACAATTCATCCCCACAATCAATTTATGAAGGCACCATTTGAATAAAATTGTCCCATTTAAACCTATGGTTTCAAAGCATCTCTTTGATTTGGAAGTTGCTATACTTTGGATTTCTACTGGTAGCAAACATATACCAGTTCCTCATTCTTGACTCAATAATCTTGACAATATTAGGAGGGTACAAAATGTGAACTATGCAACTTTCTCCATTCCCCCCATACTCCAACTTTCTCAGGCCCTAATATTCTCCTCAGCAGTTTGTCCTAACATCATCAATATCTTCTTTTTTTTCATGTCCCACTTTGAATATTCTTTCACAATGGAGTGCCTGAGGTCACATGTACACCATACTCACTGTGAATGTGGTTCCAGTACCTCTTAGACCAGACATGTCATGATTGCACAGCTGTCCTAACCTCTTAGAATGGCCCTGGAAAAGTTACAAAACATTAGACTATCCAACCCGCAGTGTTTTCATAATACCACCAAGGTCAACAAATAGGAAAGTCACAAACAAGAAAGCAGGAACATAATTACCCATATAGCTCCAGACAAGATTCTGAGTATGATATACGGTAAATTAAGAAATGATAAGAGTGGTAATGTTCAGTTTCAAAGTCATAACTTTGCAAAGCCAAGGGTGGGGTGGGGGGACAAAGAAACAAATATATCCTGATGCAGCTGAGATTTAAGTAGCAATGTCATGTGAGCATGAAACATTATGCGAAACAACTACCTGATCTTCCTCCAAAGCCAACATATTCAAAATATTTTTTTACGATGAATGCCCAAAAATGTAAAATGGGTCTTTGATGGCTTGTCATAATCAAATAATGACACAGATGTTTTATCATCATTAGAAAGAATATATTTTCAAAGCACAATGGGATCCAAAATTAACAAGCCAGAGTTTCATTTAACACATGGGACTTTTCTTCCTTAAGGTTGCCTACTCAAGGCATGATGCCTTCATACATACTCATGACGACAAAAAAATAATTTTTGTCTTACCAAGCCTGATTTTCAACATCTTCTCACTTAAAACCCTAACATACATGATACATGAACAAACACATAAAACATGCTGTTCATGCCACAGAAAACTACACACTTCCTACCAGGTATAAAGGTGGAGCTCAGCCAGCCATTACACCCAAAGTTTAGTGTTGGGGAAGTTGGGGGGACAAGAGCCATATTACCAACAAGGTGATAAACTCTGCAATTCCAGGGGCATGCAAGACAAGGAAAGATAGCAATCAGCAGTGTTCATTCAAAAATGCAGTGGAAAAAATGTTGGAATGTTTTTACCATTAGAAGCACAAATATCTTCTACTCGTACATAACATTTATAAATTCACCCATAATAAAGACCAAATTTGTTAGTGCTCTTATGGAAATAATTTAAAATGCTGAGTTCTTTTCAACATTAAACCTGGTGACAACTGTGCTTTAAATGGTTAATAACAAAATTCTTCACATCCAGCTTATGATTAGAAAAGAAATTCCAGATATCTGGGGACTGGCACAAAATTTGTTACATTACTGCATAACAGAAGAACTAAAATCTAAATGTCACACAGTATACAGTACACTCGTGACTTCCGTCACAATGCCTGGCTCAAAACAATCCACATGATGACCTTATTAATTTAAGATAAACAGTTAAATAATTTCAATTAATATGTTTTCAGTACTTCACTGCTCAACAGTCCCTTTTCTGTGCCACTTATGGCATGCATGAAATAATTTAGAAGACTATATAGAAACTAGTTGTTACACTTCACAGCACTTGTTTTCTTTTCAGCTATTCAAGTATACAGCACAACAATTCATCAGATTTCTTGATTCCCTGATGTGAGGTGCAAATGGAGCCCAAAATGCAGTAAAAACCATTAGTGGCACTAAGCAAAAGTAACAGTGGAAATAAGTTTAACATCATGAATGTAGCAAATCAGAATATTTCAGATATTCTACTTGTCTAATTACAGTCAAATTACCACTACTTGTTGCAGAAATCTTAAGCAGCTTAACTCTAATGTTACAATTATTAGAGCAAGGAAACGAATAAGAATACACACTGAAGCAACAGCAAAAGCACAAAACAATATCTACCAAGTTAGCCTTAAATCGGTAATATGTCAAACAAGACTGATATAAACTTAACCTAAAGGAAATACGTCTTTCTGCTCACTTCACATAAAGGCAAGGTCCTCATTTACTGTTTATTAAGTGCAGAATTTCTACAATCAGAGTTCAACTGTACATCATACTTTCTCCGTTTAAAGTTTTCCTCATGTATGTGTCTGCACATATCCCTCAAAGAATCAATCATGGAATTCAATGTACTCATTAAGAAGAAAACTAAATGTACAACGGTTTTGGCTGACTCCAAAAATAGATACATGTATACACCACATGCATGTAAAAGATACCAGCTTAAATATGCAGAACCCAGGAATATATGCAACCAAAATAACAGCATGTACATCACAACACTGAAGAGCACCAATGAAAAGCGGAGTCTAAAATCACCTTGCTACTGAAAAGTAGAGGAGTAGCAGAATTACAGGGAATCCTACACGAAAATCCAAACGGGAAGATGGCTATGCCAAAGTTACCAGAGATCTACAACGTTTTGTGAAGTACTTTTGCTCAGTGGAGTGCCCACAGTGATTACACTCCATCTCCATAGGCAACTAAAAACATATGAAGATTTAACGTGAGGAAGTAACATTACCAATCTAACCAGCAGTAGAAGTCCACGGAACCTTAAGGACTGTTAGCACATTCACCAATATGAAGTTGACATTCTGAAAAGAAATAAAGTACACTCATTAAAATCCAAATAAATATATTTCAAGACACTGAAACTACACAATTACAACTTAAAGTTTATTTTTCACATACAATAGGCCAAACATCTCATGTTCCAATTTTCAATAAAAACATTTCCGCTTTACATGAATTGCACCCCAAAACCTGAATTATACAGAGGAAAGGAAAGTGTCCAAAATTCCATCTATTCATTTTCAGTATCGCAAGTTTTGTCAGCTGGTACAGCGGCGTAATATCGACCTTCACAACATGGTATATTCCAATCCTGTCGGGTTCTGCATTAACTGTATTAATGGTGGGGGGGAAACTGTTAGTCATCAGCTACGTGCAGATGACGTACTTAGGTGATACGTTTTTATCAATTTAATTTTGTTCAGTTTAAAAGTACTTTAAGCAAAAAAAGCCCCACAAACAACGGTATAATGGATACCTCCCATGGTAGCCCGCAGCATAGAATAAGTTATTTTTACCTGACTTTTCACGCATATTATGAACATTTTCTTCTTGTTTAATGTCCCCATTCTTGACCGGGTAGGTGGCAGCCAGCTTACTTTATTTTTGTGAAATAATACGTTGTGTTGTTGTGGTGATGCTGATACTCCTGTTACAACTTGGGGCTTGAAGTCCTTGTTGAGGCCGATGGAGATAACGATTCAAGAACCTTAGATCTAAAATAAACTCATTACGATGTAAGTAAAGGAATTCCTTTTAGGTAACTCACAATGGAGCATCTTCCTGTTCACTTCTAATAAGAATAACGTGATGAATGTGTATGATCACCATTCACAGAAGTGGTGGAACATACATGACACACCTGTGTTAGATGGAAACCATCATATGTGGATTCTCACTAGTGCAAAGTTTGGTGGCATCCAGATAGTGGCTACTGAATACCTTCATGTCCAGCTTCAAATATCATGTAATTACACAATTCATACAGAATTTAAATGTGTATTTGCTGTGCTAATAAACTGTGTTACAATACAAATGAGTTCTCAAAATGCAAATTACTCTACTACGTTTTCAATGGGTCCAGAATATATGCACAATATGAATACAGTGCATGCATAACCCACTCATCTGACTCCACAAGAGACACTTGCATCTGAATGTACACTCATGTTATATGGGCTCCAAACATAATTACGAGAGAACAATTTCTAAATGTCAGTTCTGCTTGAAAATATCCATGGTAATTTTCTGTTAACCCAGTGACTAATAAGAGATGTACACCCTGAGATTTATATTGTAGGAATTTCCCTGTACTTCCACAGAGAAAACCCACAGTTCTGAACAGAAATTTATATTCTCAAAATATCCCAATACCTGAAGAATGTTGATGGATTGTTACATTCAAGATTAATTTAACTTCACTCACACAGCACATACATTTAACATAATTTATGAGCTAAGTTAAAATGTTGCTCATTCAAAATACAGCAGCTTCATTCATCATTTTATGGATACTCTATACCAGGCATGTCCAACTTCAAACAGGTTGTGATCGACTTTTTAGTGTCAAAACTGCCAGTGATCTACCACCCCCTCCTATTGTTGTACTTCACTTTAAGCAAAAATATTGGTAAAAATAATATGACACATGATGTAAAAGCAACTAGTAACTGGGCTGTCTCTCTGATGTCTGCAGATTCATCCAGTTGGAGGGAGAAAGCAACACAATTGGAAACGTCTTTCAACAACTGTTCAGTTATGTTTCCACACATCATTTCTATTCGTCGCACAATGGTGCGTCTTGATAATTAAAGATCTTGAATAGTAGCTATGATCTCTTTCTTATTTTATATTACATGTGAATTTACATGCTTTTCATGTATAATTTCCTTATAGGCCTATATCAACCAAACAGTCCCTCGATCGACCGGTCAATTGCAATCGACGTGTTGGACATGCCTGCTCTAGGCCATACAACAGTATGCATATACAGGGAAATTCACAATATGAAGATCCCAGGATTCTTTTTATAATAATCCATCCATCCAGAGGAAGCACTACTGTGAGCTTTCAGATTCTATACCATGTATAGCACTCACTTAAATGAGCAAAAAAGACCAGTCAATATACATCGAGAAATGAGTTCCTGCACTTTTTTAAGTTCTTCAGAGTAGTGATTGCAATCCTGTCTAGGAGGTCCAGCTTATGATGGGTTCAGAGCTCACATACTCTCTTAACAGAGGGTTCTTTTTCTGAGTATGTAGTTCAGCTTAGAGATTACAATGTTCACAAATGGCTTCGGTCCAGTATGCCAAGGTGGACATCAATGACTACTTGCTTACTGGGTGATGGTATGACTCTGCATTCAGGGAGAGGTTAGTGTAGCTCCCCTTCCTGTATTCAGGACAACCCAAGGAACCATGTGGTCTTCTGCAGGCAGTGTTGAGCAAGAAAAGGAGGTGGCCAATATCTGAATCTCAATGGCAAACTGGAAGTTGCATTTGTGATCTGGTCCCAAGGTTCAGAAAGACTTCAGGATTTTCTGAACACTTGAACAGCACACACCTTGCTAAGAAGTCAGGCACAGGACAGGATCATAAGGGAAACAAAAGATTAATATATATGCCAATAACAAAAAGATGGAGGCCATGTTCTCTCAAAGCAGATCATGGAGGCCTCAACCTGTCTTAGAAGGGAAAGTAAAAGATCCTCTCCAAGAACAAAACAGTTACTTCCTCCTACATGCCACTCCTCTATGGCCCTGATGGGTGGGACCAGAGCCGATTCCTCACTTCAAACTTACTGTTCACTGGAGCCCTGAAAAAGGCTATTCTCAGTTCAAACTTCCTTGTGAGAAAACCTTATGGCGGTCCTGAAAAGGACTATTCTGTCTAACTTTCACACCATTCTTGAAAACAACAGTGGATCTCTTGAAAGACTTGTTCTTCATCACTATTCTATTTTACACCTGTGATGATAAATCAATGTGCCCCTCACTAAGTGTTCTTTTTGTCATTTCTTCCCACTGGACCCAACTGGGTTGCTTTCTTTACCCCTGCTCCTTAGGAGCCACAAACACCTTCCTTGTAACGGGTCTCTACAGCCAAGGGTATTCCTGAAGCTACATACAACAAACCTGAAGATGGAAGCAGGATGTTCCTAAAATCATCGGTATCCATTAACAAAACTGTGTGGTGTTATAGCCTAAACACCACAATCTTCCTTCTCTTATTTAAAGCAAGGTGATAATACATATCACAGACATGAACCCAATGAAGATTGATCCCAGCAGGGTCAAAATAAGTTGCCCTACTCCACAGCATCTACATTGGCTCTGAGGTCCGCCCAGCCTCCTATTCAATGGGTACCCCAAGTTCTTTCTTCAAGAGTAAAATGGCCAGGTTGACCACTCACCTCCACTTCCCCATACATCTTTATGGTGTAGTGCTTAATTAAGCACATGGACAACTTTAACTTTCACCTTACCAAGAGCTGCTGAAAACACAAAATGTGCTTTCAGAGATGACCAAAGCTCTCCAATTTGGAACTAGGAAAAGTGTTGCATAATGTTGTGAAGTTTCAATTCAGCAACCTGTCAGGACAGGGATTCAAGGCATGCCAAATGAGAGAGACTAATCAGAAGAGGAAGAAGAAATGATGGAAGACAGTGCTGCTACAGTTGCTGTAAGTTAATGGAATCACCACTTGAAGATGCTCAGCATTCAAAGAGATGGATGGTAAAGAATGGAATTTAGTAAAGCAAAGCATTTCAGCCTCTCATCAGAGGCAAATTAGCTGAAACATTTCTGTGACAATCACAGTGATGTCCATACAGTACTTTTCCTTCTGAACCTCAGGAATAACTTATGACATGAAAGGTACTCCTGTAACAGGTCACGAAGGCCAAAAGGATTGTGAAACATCAAGGTGGCAAGGTTGTCAGCCTTACCCACCAAAGTTATGACATAAAGATGTAGAACATCCTGCATGTTAAACATAAAAACCGAGTTTCCCCTGTACATATTTAAGAACACACCCTAAATATGGCAGGGTGGACGTAATAGCTTCAAGCATTGTTAAACTTTGGCACTAGACAGCCACCTCTTATGTCCCCAGGGAAATGACCCCAAATATCCCTTGGACATGAGGTTGGGTGGTTCAGAGAACCTGCCAAGATGCTGTAGAGAACATATATATATATATATATATACAACTATTAAACCTGTGTACATGTCACACCACCTCCCCTATGAATTTATTAAAATCTGATGGAGGAAGATGATTTTTGTATTTTTCTGCATTGATCTCGCATGGAATATGTGACCCTGCCTTTTCTAGTACACAATGTACATAACATACTGGGAACTGCGGACAACGCTCTTAATACAATTAAATCCTTATTTAATAAAACTCTTGGTAATTATTTTTTCTTATATTAAATGACACATAATGTAACTGCATTAGTTATTTTAAAGTACTGTCAGCAGCTAGGCTATACAGTGTCAAACAATAGGCTGACAGATGAACTGGAAAGGATTTGGAAGGAAGCAGTTGTGGCTTAATCTAGGTACCATCCTACAATTTACCTAGACTGCTGAAAACCATAACAAATCTGTTACTGCTATGCCAACCCATTTGGTACAGAATTAAAAGAAACTATCTGTGCTCAAATGAATTCACGTACGCATAGTCAAAAATATCAAATTACTCTCTAAAATAATTGACATGAAACACTGATGAATCTCCATTCAGAATCAGAACTATGCCATTATGTGGTGTGGTTCTACTATGCACTACACAGGTGATGCCACTGGTCAAAGATTACAGTGCAATAATTTCTAGGAGAGAAAACGTGAATACTGACTGCTGTTTTTCACTATATCACTAAGATCATTAAGGAAGGTCCAGAATTTTACACTAAATGCAGGTTATTTACCACATAAAATTCATTAAATACTGTCACTTGACAAAAACTTATGGGTTCTGGATTAGACGAAGATGTTTGTTGGATGACTCATTTACAATTATGATTACAATCACTCTGAATTAATGTCTTCCAGATGATGCAACATGACTGGTCCGTCGTCTCTCACGTTTCATCTTCAACGGCTATTCACTCTTCCACCACTATTTTTAGTGAGTGTCTTTGTTGTTAGTCCTTGGCTCTGCTGGTTTTCTCTGATCTCTCTTTAAAGTTAAAGTCACATTGCGACTGATGGTCGGTCAGTCAGTAAGTCTTAGTGTCAAGCTATTTATTGGTGTTTGACAGTTACAGTCTTGTTTTTCTGGATGCTTTGGAGAAGAGAAAAATCTCTTCTACTGGGGATTGAACCCTAGTCTTCTAGCCTGTCGCCTAGTTGCCATACCAGGGGAAGGAAAAATGTATCACAAATCACACCTCCACAGCTTCTTGTATCTCTAGTATTTCATACATCTCTCACATCTGTCAATCATGTTCACTTTCCACAGACCGCCACTTTTCCATGCTCGAAGAACATGTACTCTTCACAACCACATTAATGATAACAGCAAAACCAGTAGCACAGGTTCATTATCAAACCCACTTAAATTAGTGGTGTGAGAAGCTTCAGAGGTGCAGACTGTTACACACAGAGGCTGCAAAAGTACCAATGGTCAATCATGTGACCCGTCTGAATGCTGGGCCATACTAACAGCAAATCATTTAAACCAATTATGCAACTCATCCGGCCAAATCCTGTTCCATAGGACGCTGTAAATTTGGAAAGACTGCAACCACTGACATTACAGCAAACTCATGATTATCCCCCATAATGGGAGGGAGAAGTGGCATGAATAATTAAAAACAAATGATAATCCAAAGCTTTAGCAACACCCCAATCCATGCTGCACGAAACCTTGAAAATCACTTAACCTGCTGCCTGAAAGAATCCTTTAAACTTACGTTTTTCAAGTGGTTTTCTCAATGCCTTGACATCACACTGCATTTACATAAATTCTACTTCACCCTTAATATACAGTGGGCCCTTGGGGCACGATGGTTTCATGTGCACTGATTTGGGAATCTGTTAATTACTTCCTTTGTTTTCACCAGAATTCTCCCATCCACAAGCAAGAAAGGGTCCTGTGCAGTGTTCCTGGTCATTTATTCATGGCAACACAGCATTTGGGTATGTTCATTCTCTATACAGTACACTGTACATTATAGTGGTTTATTGTGTATATTAATATTATGCTATTTTTTTTATAAATTTGTGCTTTAAATTAAAAATAAAAGTGGAACCATGTCTAGTCATAAGAGTGGAAGTGCAACTGCCAGTGAAAATGTGGCTAGGAGATCATGAAAATCTACATTAGAAGAAAACATGGTGGGCAATGACGTCCTACTGTTTGTAGGGATTTACATATAGCCCCCTCCACTGGAATAACAATGCCAGGGCATTCTTCTCGCCAATACCACCAACATATTTTATTATGAAATAAATGATATAAATCCACATATAAAACATATTCTGTATTATTTTATGAAAGAGTGCCTCAATTTTTGTAACCTCAAATGCATACCACTTACATTCTCAGGCTACTTTTCTTGTAACTGAATAGAGAATAAAATATGTGGTGATAAATCAAAATGCTCCAATTAAATTTGAGGAAGGGGAAAAGAGCACCACATAAATTCATAGTAGATGTGAAAGGCTAAGGAACACTACCAATGAAATTTTAAATTAAATTCTATTCGTTTGGCTGTTAAAGTATGGTATAAAAAGTAAGGAACCCTTTAACGAACTGTAAACAGCAGCCTACAGAACCTATACCTGAGGAGTTAAGACAAATGTGCATCCAACAGGAGAGAAACCCTTGTTTAGATGTAGCAGGCCTGGAGAAAATGCAATACAAGAAACAAAAGAGAAACTGCAACAGACTGAGATACACTGTCTACTGCAACTTGTCATAAAGCATAACCAAAAAAGATATAATTAGCAACATTTAAATTACTTTGGGAAGCTGTAACTAACGTGTGTGGCCTTAGTTCTATGATTAATGTAAAGAGGATACTTTGCCTGCAGATAACTGAAAGTCTAGTGTATCTTCCGGGGATTAGATCTCTTTTCTAAGTCTTCAAGCTTCATTCCCTGGCATACTACCTTAGCTCCAAACGTTACACACAGAAGTTCTCCGCAACCTTCTCAAGTGCATGATATGAAATGGTTCATCAGATTTTCTCAGATAATGTGAATCATAAAACAAGCAGCAATTACTATATATACGAGAAAACCTTTCAACAAGGTTTTCAAAAAGTTTCTTCTCTGCTGGGAATAAAGGGCAATTCCAGCATGTACATTTACATGGCTTAACGTCACACCTTCTCTTGGGAAAATTTAAAATGGCTTTGTAGAAATGTGAAGTCCAACAAAGACTTTTAGTACATAGATTTGTGTGCATGAAGTATAATGTTTGTTGATGAAACATTGGAAATCTCCCAATATTCGATGTCACCTTAACCTGATAATCAAAGCCACACAAAAAAATGAACCGTATGAAGCAACAGACCTTCAACAAGTTCATTATGGATGTCAGACTTTTAGGACCTCTGCAGCAGTCTTTAGTTCATCTTGCCTTTTGTAAGAATTTCCATAAATTAAAATACCCACTTGTGAAAAACAAGAACATTTTGTAGAATTACATGCAGCTGTTAACTAGTGTACAACGCAGTGAAAAGGGATTACAAGTTTCACATTCCTCATTCTTGTTTTTAGTCATGTTCGCAGCTCCATCTGTGCCCACTACTAGTAGCCCTTTGATTATCCTTCCAATTAAGTACAAGACTACCTCATTTGCTAATGCTGGCAAATTTTCTTCATGTCACATGCTCTATCCAGTAACTGTACTGCAACTGCCATTTGTTCTGCACACTCATCAGTAGAACCATCAATTATCAAGCTACAAACTCCAAGCTCTTTACCTCAACCACTTTTTGAGAATAATTTTTTACACCGGTTGTTATTACTGCTAAGTACAATCACACCTAATTTGTTTGCATACTTTAAACACTGTTCCTTGTTACTTTATTAGGTAATATACTGCATTTAAAATCATTAGTTGCCCAAAACTTTCCTGATATACTTTCTATACATATATAGCAAGCGGTTTCTTCCGAGAATGATTGGACATGCAAATGCCTGCTCATTGTGTATGATTAATTTTTCACGATATTTTTTAAATAGAACAGTGAGAGTTATGTCCTACTGCTTCTTTCTCTTCATTTCTAACAAGCATAATGTCTTAACAGCCCAGAAAACTATTGAGGAAGATGAATGGACCCTAACTGAGCAAGGGATCTCAACAATGAGAAATAACCAAGAGCTGGTAAAATTAAAACCCCCAGATCCGATAGTGGCTATATAAAATGCAAGTGTGGCTCAAACTAGGGTGGCCAAGAAAAAATTTGAAAGTAAGATGGATGGTATTAGTGGGAAGGACCATACTGAGATGACTTTTATAAATAGCACGTGTGTGTGTGCGACAAGAGTACGTGTTTAGTCCTCCCTGGCAACAGTGTATACTGATGGGTGAAAGTTTCTGGGTACATACATTACAATGAAAACATAAACTTAACCTCTACCATAACTGTATATGCATGCAGGTTGGGTAGAGCTGCTAGAGGTAGCTGGGAGAAGAATCACTTGGTGGGTGAAAAGGTGCATGCCAAAATTCGTTGATTAACTTTTGTTTTCATGGTACGTTTTCTTTGAACTCATTGCCAACTGGATGGGAATTTCAGATGCTTGGATATCGGACAACCAGGAGCTCAATGGAGAGGCAGGATAAGATAAAGATCGTGAAAATAATAAAAGAGCAGGTTACAAGGTGGTGATGGAATTGTTACAATCACTTACCAAGGGTACATACATTACTACCAATATTCATCTGCTGTTTGTACCTTAACATAAATAAAATAAAAAGAAATGCAGTAGGAACCATAACAAGCAATATGACCAGCATGAAAAAGGATCTGGCTGGGAAAAAAGGCTGGAGAGGTGAAAAAATCTTTCGATGGAGGACCAAGTCCACCTCCTCACCCCTCCGTGAAGTTCTGAACAACCGCCTTCCTCATAACCTGCCTACATATGCACAAGCATTTCCTCATTCTTCACACTTTTACGTAAGATTGAAATGTTCCTCCAAAATGTTGGCATATACCTGCAAGACCACATGGTGTCACAACCCAAAACACCATAACATTAAAATGTAATCACCTTTTAGTGTAGTGCTTAATGCAATATCCATACAGTGGCTTGGGAGATGGCACTTGCTGACAAATGATCATGCTGGGCATGAAGACAGTGATCAGCCACTGACCAATGAGGCTGATCTAAAGGTAATGCTCTAGATAGGCACACAGGTCAAATCTTGGCTACAAAACTGGCTATCCTGAGGTCACTTTCTCCGTCTCCCCAGACAAATGCTGCAATCGCACTTCAATTAAACCACATGTCCTTCCTTCTAAATCCCTTCCAATTCATCAGTCAACCTAACATCTTAAGCTACAGTCTCGACATAGATAAAAGGTGGAGCGGGAGACATTGTGAATAATGGATGTAGCCTGCCCCAAGTTCTTATGATTTTCACAGAAATTATGAATGACAAAATTAAACATGACACAAAAGGTAAACAATTCACAGAAGGAACCACCAACACACAATTACCATGTCCAACACACCTGAAAGGCCTGAATAAAACAAGAGGAATTTGAATATCCTTAAACCATTATTCATGACACAAGACCGGCACATGAAATTCATAACACTGTACTTTGAACATCAGTGCATTAAGTGCATGAAAAAGTGTGCAAAGCAAGTAACATGTACCCAACACAGACAATACACACACAATCCATCTTTCATGTACATATACCCCAACTCAGAACCTTACCTTTAGGCTTCAGCACATCTTTCACATATAGATGGTATTTCTAAGAAGTCATCTACTAGGATGGTAAAGTACCTCTACCTCTATCGACATGAAGCATATATCCCGAGTAGCTACCGTAAAGTATTGCATGTATACAGAAAAATCAGACACCATCATTGAATAAACCCATTACCTCACAATTAACCAAGTGTGCTGAGGTACCAAGTCTGCTGGACTTGCAATGCTTGGGGGTTGCTCTTCTACTGAATTAAATCCATAATTATAGGGGAGGGGAGGAAGCTTCAGTTAAAAATGCACACATGAACTCGAACACCCAACACGCACAAATAAGTTTGGGAGAATGCATCACCAACATTGGTAACTCCTAAATTGCTGTGAAGATTTAATGACAGCCACATTTAGGTAGGTGCCACTACACAGCAGCAGCACACAGAATTACATGTGTGGTTTCAGCCACAGCAATTCTTGGTCTACTTTTCCTCACTGATGGTGATACTTGTATAGTAGCACGGGGTCCTCATTTCCCAAAGGACTGGGCAAACAGCAACTACTATCAAATAAAAATTGGTTTCATGAAGTTAAATACATATATTTAAATTAAACACTTCCACGTTGATGGTGCTTAAAAATTGGCTGATGAAGAGTTACTAGTAGGTATCAATACCAAATACCATGTTGGGAGTCGCACTAATTCCACATTTTTTTCTAGTCGCACATATTCCGTATTTTACTCATGTTATGTTTAGTTGTCATGAAAATTAAATAATGGCTTAATATTTAGTACACATTTACATGAAGTTTTCATTTTTTTCCGACAAGATTTATCTCCTTTAAAGAGTGGGACTGCTTTATCGTGAATTTTGGGGCATGGAAGGGTAACCAGGACCACCTGCCATTCATACAGCCCTGTTACACAGTACACACACCTGTTCCAAAATGCTGCCAATGCTTCATATCAGATATCCCCACTGACACCTTATAAGTATTAACTCTACATTACACTATTTCCTCTTGCAACTATTTCATTATAAGTACAAGCTGTCCAGGCAAGCCTAAATTGCCAAAAATGAGTCTGCATTCAGCCGTGTATCGCACTTTCAACATGAGACTGGTATCCCCAACTTAAAACCTAGCTGCCACCTCCACAGTATGAAGGGCTTTAAGATCTAGTATTGCTAGACAATTAAGGTCTAGCCTCTCCCATATGAATAAAAATCACAATGTGTGGTGCAACCATTTCCACAAAATTGCTAACAAAGTTGAAGTGGTATAAATATTAGAAGACCAGTAAAATGTTAAGTTACTTTGGCTACAATATAGTTTTGAACAGCCACTCAGTTCAATTATGTGGCACCAATTACCTCACAATCTGCCAAAATGACCAAAAACGGAAACAATCTGAATGCAACATAACAAGCTGCTGGCTGGTTTCTAGTCACTTAACAGCTTAGTGGTGAAGAATGAGATGCCAACATTTGGCAACACTTATTAGAAACATATGAAGAGCTAGAGCCAAACTGCATCCATCTACTATTACTGACACAAAATTCTATTTTCATTATACAAGCACAACTTTCCACTGGCCTGAGTAAGGTACAGGTAACAGCTTTTCAAAATGTGTGTTGTAATCCATATACAGCAGTCATTCGGTTGCTTCATATGAATGTGATGTAAAATAACTTTAGAGCGGCGTCTGTAGTCTAGGGGTAACGTTCCCACCTTGTGACTCAAGGTACGCGGGTTCAAACCCGGCGGAGGTCGTGGCATTTTTAAGGGCGGAAAAATTCAGGGAACAAGTCCTCCAGGAGGGACTTTAAGCCGTGGGTCCCATGTCGTAGCTTTACGGCACGTAAAAGAACCTCATGTCTCAAGGGGACCTCTGAGCCAAATTCAGGACATCTCCTGCCCAACAGTAGTCTCTAACACCTGTGGTAGATGGGGGAAGCAATGAGATACCGCTGAGCCAGTAGAGGCCGAACTCGCTGGCTGAGTCGGGACTGATGGCACGCACCAGTACCGGTAGGGTATAGAGACTGGTAGAATATCACAGGGGGACGCACAATGGACCAATATCTGGTCTAAGTGCATGGGGAAACCCACCCTCTTCAATAACAACAACAAAATAACTTTAAATAAACGATTCCTTAAAAATACTTCTGGCATGAATGTATTACATATATTTCATTGACTGAACACAGAGTTTTATGATCACTAAATCTGCTGAATACAAAGTAGAATATCTATTTCTCTGGCCAAATGTTAAAGTTTTCCTTATGGGCAGCATGCATCACTTTGCATGACAGCAGGATCTGTTGCCTATCAAATTTCTGCATTCCATTCGTGTTCGATCTTCACGGTGTGCGCACAGTATTCCAGTAAGTTTAATTAATCACTAAAATGGATTTCTGAGTTATTAACCCATTGGCGTGGTTTGACGTGTATGTTTCGTCAGGTATTTAAATCGTCTGGGGGGGTTCGACGTGTATGTTTCGTCCAGCTGCACACCTATGTTATAACGCCCATAATAATTGATGGTTTTGCCGTAGATTGTTAGATTTTTCGCTGGCCTGTTGTCAGTAGTTCAGAGTATAATAATCCACGAGTTTAGCTGCGCTAAATCATCGTTACATATGCCTGTCTTGCAGCAAAGTTCCTGTTGCTCTTGGGAGAGGTTTGTGGTTCAATCTGTTATGAATGGCGTGTTTTCTTTCCAATGAACTTATAAACAGCAGAGAGATATGTGCTGTGTTTATAATATCATATTGCCCTGAGCTGGCCACACTAACACACTCAATTGGAATTCTTAGAACAGGGATGTCCAAAAATTTATTCTTGCATGATCGATTGATTTCGCACAGTATATAGCACCCAGTTCTTAGAAAAACGTCACGAATTAAGGCAGAACACTGTGGTCACCCCCTGAGACGATACGGATGTGTGTGGGGGAGGGAAAAGAACTCATTCCTTCATGTATTATCGCTCCAGTTGACGCCATTTTATCGTACTGACCTTGGTGGTCGTTTCGAGGGATGACCATAAATATTTTTTTTGAGCCAGCTAAGCTCTGCTTTCGTTCACTATATACCAGCCAGTTCTTAAGAATAACTTCATGAATTCTGTGGTCACCCCTATGACATCTGGGGCAGCCAAAATGGTTGGAATCTGAAATGCAGAAGCCCCAACCCCTTGTTATGATAACTCGTAAGTTGAATTTACTACAGCTGACCTGGCAACTAAACGGGTCAGTCACGGAAAGACATTTCCTTGAACTATACCCCTCACGGGGAAGAAGAAGGCCGCACAGATGTGTGGTTAAAAAAAAGGGCAAAAGAAAAGACAATATTGGAGCGGTGAATGTGGGGCACCGTTGGGTTATACGAATTCTTCAAGGCCTTCCTTACACTGCTCAGATTCTACTAAACCAACTGCTTGTATTGCCGAGATACAGGGCGCTCATATTATAAGGTAAGGTTATAAAAACCATCTTTTAAGATCATTTTAGTGAAAGTTTCATCCTTCAAGGCGTACCATTCACTGCTCAAATACTAAACAAGCTGCTTCCATTGCCGAGATACAGGGCGCCCATATTATAAGGTAAGGTTATAAAACCACCTTTTAAGAATATTTTAGTGAAAGTTTCATGTTCCTATCTCATAGAATTTAAGAACAAAGATGAATAAATCATTTTCGAGCAAAATTTAAATGGCCGGCTGAATATATTACCGCCGGAGACGCGGCCGCGGAATTTAAATGACTGTGCCAAAGGGTTAAAACAAAGGAAGATAAGTGTAAAATATAACAGCTTCTGCACATGAAATTTTATTGTTCACATTCTGATACTGTATGTATTAATGGTATTCAAATGAATGCTGTCTTGAACACAAATTTGTTTCACATTACAGTGAAATAAAAGTGACCACAAGGCTATTTTACGAAGGTTATTCTGAACCCAGTTTCATCTACAATGGAAATAAAAATCGAAAATGATATACCTTAATGTGCTTTTGGGTTTATGCGATCACAATTCTCTGTATATCCCCCACCACCAACTTTTTTTTTGCATAAAGTTCTCGCAAACAAAACCTCAAAATCATCAAACTTAAAAACATGTACACAAAGCGAGTTGAATATGCTGCAAAAGCTAGATATTTTGGAGAATGTGTATTACTGCAGTCCACTTAGATACAATACTCATTACTGTTACTGACTCTGCTACTCAACTTGGCAAGTTTCAAACTCTGCAACGATTTTAGGCTGAGATATGGAAAGCAAAATGACTATGGACAAATTACTATGTTCAAATAAAACTGAGTTAGCTGAAAAACAGTGTTTGAATAATGTAGGTGAACCATGGTAGCTAAAATGGGGTTACTACAATGAAATTACCCAAGTGATGATGTTGCAAGTATGACAGGAAGACACAGGTAAGATTTCTGAAGTCTTTGTTGTCTATCAATCCATCTTGAAGACATGGCACCAAAGGTTATCGCTCCAAACATATGGAAGTACTGCAGTAGTACAAATTGTCATTTCAATGAAGGAAGCCCATTAAAAACCAACTCCTTGATCTGAAACATCTTATTTAGAACTTGTAGCTAAATGCACATATATACTTTCATATTGATATTGGTTAAGAATTAATGAAACTCAGAAATGAAATTTACATTTTCATGGTTGAAATACTGTCTAATTTAGCAGAAGTTTTCTCTGATGAGAGATAATACAGTTGGCAGAATATTCAACTGACAACTGACTGCACTCTGAGGGAAGTGCTGATAACAAAGACGCACAACTTGAAGTAAAATCTGCTACAAATTACACTTAAGACTGTATGAAAATTGTAGTCAATTCTTTTCTGGATGAAAGATCTGAAATTTTGAAGGAAAACTCTGAATAAAATATCCTTCTGTATTAAAAGTCCTTACTCAATAGTCAAGCCAAACATGACACCTAAAAAAACTGTTGCAATTCAGTTCTTCATTCACATATACATTATTACAAGAAATCAAGTCTTTCACTTTGAGTCAGCTACAAATTTTTCTGTCACTGTGTATGAAGAATGTTGTTAGTGCTACTGTCCACAATAACCTACATGTATGATATATGATTCTTGACACTGACATAATGAAATTCTAAGGCAAGAACACTTGGTAGTGTATCTTACATGTCTGCAGCACTGTCAACTTGAGTTCCAAACTGTGAAAGACAAGTAGGCACACTTATTACATTTGGTAAGTAAAGCGCTGTTAATGATTGCTTTTGTACTCATGGTAAAGATAAAAAAGGTAATGGAAGCCCTATAACAGGCAGTGGAGGCCCATGTGCGTATGTGAGGGGTAGGCCATAAAAACCTGACCTGCATTGCGACCTTCAATGATCTATTGTGTTTCCCTTTGGATTAGCCCTTTATTAATCCTACACTTTTAATAAAGTGTAGGACCCTGCTTATTGGGGCATCATAAAAGTCACTTGGTTCCATAACACACTGACCCAAGTGACGAAATCTTAAATATGCTATGGCCTCAATCACACAGGATGTGTGTGGCTAATTCGTTTTCTTGTAGACACCTTTCACAAGTTGGGTTATCTGTCAGTCCCAGCTTGAAAAGGTGTCCTTTAGGCCTTGTAAGATGTTGTCCGCCTTACATGCCCGCCAACCTTTTTTATCCCCCCCTTCACGAAGATTCCTCCTCACTCATTTATGTTAGACCCTGAGTCAACCCCAGGGCCATACCACGGCTGGAAGGATTAGGTTAATTGAAAAATCCAATAACCTATGGGGAATCGAACCCAAGACCTTTCGGCTTGTAGCACAATGTATTCAGCTCACATAACCTCCTATAATATTTTATTGCCATTTCTCATTAAGAGATACACAGGGCTATTATAAATTACTTGGATGATAAATCAGCATATTTTTGAAACAGTTATAGATACAACTTAAAAACAACATACAAACGAGTAAAGTTTATGTAGAGACATTCTATATGTGCTACATTAGTTATCAGCAAACCTCAACTTAACTATTCAACTCTTCCCACATATGCCGCAAATAATTCCACAACACTTTCCATTTCATCTTGCCATCATCAAAGAGTTACTGTAAAGGTTCAAGGCTATATAGCTTAATAAAATCTGTAAGTTTGTGAAGATGATATATTAATACAAATATATTTCTGGACATTATCCACTGTCCTGCTTTTATCAAAAAACACATTTCAGAGACTGGTTTCTGTCTCCATCTTCAGGTAAAACCTACTCAGTTGGGCCTAATTGTTAGACCTACGTCAGAAGACACGGACTGGCTCCACTGATTGGGCCCGAGTAGGTTTTACCTGAAGACAGAGACAATCCACTCTCTAAAACACCGTTTTTTTAAATAAAAACAGGACGATGGCTAATGTCCACTAACATAATATTTGCACTATATGGCTTAAGCTTAACTCTTTCCTCAACACTTTCCATAAGGTAAGATTAAGTATAAGAAGTTGCCTACTGGCTTGTACAGTTGATTTTGGCGGACTTCTCACAAAAGCTTGACAAATGTGAGGTACACTAATTTTAGTCAGCCACTGGCCGACAAACAGCAGTCGCTATAGTTGACTTGCAGACTAAGGCCACAGATAGACTTGAAAGGATTCTGCCGATGGTGTATGCTGTACTTCTTTTGGCTTATTTTGGACTTCATCCATCGTCTAGTACGTAAAAGACAAAAGACCATGACGTTTCGGAGACTGGATCTCTTTCCTTCTTCAGGTGGATAGGGAAGGATAAACCTACTCAGCTGGGCCCATTAGAAAGAGCTAGTCCAGTGATTGAGACTACCTCTTTCTAACAGGCCCAGCTGAGTAGGTTTATCCTTCCCTACTCACCTGAAGAGGGAAACAGATCCAGTCTCCGAAACGCCGTGGTCTTTTGTCTTTTACGTACTAGACAATGGATGAAGTCCAAAATAAGCCAAAAGAAGTAAGGCCACACAGTTCATTACCATGTCGCAATGAAGTGTCAGTGAACTCTCTTTGCGAATCTCATCTTGCAAAACCACAAGCAACATTGTATCTTTTGCACCTGAGATGCCATTTTCCTTTAATAATGATCCAAGCACTACTTGTAGCAGATGTTACAATCAACATTGACAATCAAAACTTAAGGAGTTTTCCTGGCTGTTTTCAAATTTCCATGTTTGTATCTATCACCATTTTAAATACACACTACTTTTTTATTGCCCATTCATTTATAATAGCACTGTATACATATATTGCAAAACTTGGTTCTCACTGTTGGCCGTGATGTAAAAAGTTTGAAAAGCACTGACACACATCACCACCAGTCCTTCAGAAGTAGTCACTCAAGAAATTTTATTATGAAACCCAAAGGTTCATTAACATCTTAACAAAAGCCTGCCTGCAGTCCCCATCCTGAACAATAATTGTCCCCTCTCTCCCATCCCCATTTCAACCCTTCTACGTATTTTCTGAGCGCAATGCAGAACTCAAGAACAACATTTACAATGGGTATTATGATTTTTAGAGCCTTTGCACAGCCAGTGCAGTGGCACTGCCTTTCTCATTATTTTATGTACATTTGTTCTGAATTTCTAAAAGCATGCAAGTCTGATTGATGCTGCCATCTATGCAAGACATACTTACTTGCACTGTCAGTTTTATTTTGAATCTGAAAGCAAGTCTGCCTACAAGTGTCACCTGATATTGGGCTCAAAGAGGTTACGATCATTCTAATATCTTATTCCCTTCAAAGTCCAGTCTTCCAAGAGACTCTTTCCTTCAGACTAAAAGGGAAAGTTAAAGTTGTCCCTGTTAACAGGCTGTGAAGACCCACAGGGGTGTGAAACGTTGAGGCTCCCACATCTTCCAGACAATTGGCTCACAGATGGCGGTAAGGTTCTCAGCCTTACACACCGGGAGCCCTTTACCACCCATGAATATGCTAGAGGCTGAGTCAACCCTGGGGCCACAGTGTGGCTGGAAGGTTATGTAAACTGAAAAATCCAGTGACCTCGTTGGGACTCAAACCCGCGACTGGCTTGTAGCATAGTGCCTCAACCAACTACACTACAGTGTACCCCTCCCTTCAGACTTGGCCACCAAAATGCTGCATGCATTTCTCATACCTCCCACGCACGCTGAGTGCCCTACCCATCTCAATCTCCAATTTGAAAGTCTGGACATAACTTAAACAGTTCCTCATTATGCAACTTTCTCAAACAGCCCACTGCTTCTGTCTGAATATTCTCCGAAGCACCCTGTACTCAAAGCATCAATCATGTTTTTCCTTAATATTAGAGACCAATTCCATGCCTATACAAAACAGTAAGTAAAATTATATTTATGTACATTATAAAGTTCACTTTTACACAGCAGACCAGAAGAGGAAAGATTCTGATGAATAACTGCAAAGCGTCCAGTGATTTAAATCTGCTTCTAATTTGGGAAATTTGAGGTTCTTACAGTGTTGACTAGAGGACTGTGGCACTATGCCTTATGGCAAAGAACATTAGGCTGAAAGACTTTAAGACATATCATGGCGCCATCATGCTTGGGAGAAGCAACGGAGCAAACCACAAATCAGCATACTCTGCCTCCACAACATAGGTATGCATATCTCAGTGATACTTGTTAATTTACAATTTAACCCTGTCAATGGTGAGACAAGAGATCAGCAACATATAATGAACAAATGAAACAGTCCAAATATCACTGATGTATGAAATTTAAGGAATGCATTAAACAAGACAATACATGAACAATGTATTGTCTGATATTAAAATAACTGATAGTTTGTGTTGCAATGTAATAACCAATCACAGAACATGTAAGACATGCTTTACACACAGTCATAGCAAGGTGTATGTACGTAGGTAATCAATAAGTTACAAATGGATATAGAACTTAAACAAATAAGAGTAATGATTTCAAAATCCTTTTATTTCTCAAAATAATCTCCCTGTACATTGAGTACTTGTCCCATCGTTTCACAAGCCCCTGAAAACCAGCAGCATAAAATTCTTTGAGCTGCTGTCAGAACCAGTTGGTGACTGGGATCACGAAGGCAACCTGCTCACCACATTCCAGCCTCAAGGACAAACTGTAAATCCGACCTCTATTGTAACATCCTCAGGAAACTACTTAAGGCCATTCAATGGAAGTGATCACCATACTGCTAACAAGACAAATGAGATGCTGCGAAATTTCAAGTTGGATGTCCTTGAGCATCCTCCATATAGCCCAGACCTTGCTCCAAGCGACTTCCATTTGTTCCGCCCTCTTAAACATCATCTTTCGGCTCAACATTTTCCTGATAATGAAGCTGCAGAAAGGGAAGTCACCGCCTGGTTCCGACCAGCAGTCCAAAGAATTTTTATGCTGCTGGTTTTCAGGGGTTTATGAAACGATGTTGAGAAATAAAAGCATTTTTCAAATCAGTCCCCTTATTTGTTTAAGTTATATATCAATTTGTAACTTATTTACTGACTTACCCTCGTATGTATGAAGGAATTTAGAGAAGGATTAAGTTATATTAACAAACCATCAGACCACAATCCTTACCTTAGTACAACCCACAAATGAAGATATCTCTGTGATACAAAAATCAATTATTCTATGAACGGAAAAGATTTGTAGGACGAACAATTACATCCTCATTTATAATGCGTGCGCAAATTATGCTCTTATCATAAATGCTCCTGAGTAAAACAGAGTGATCCAACTTACTGCCCTTCAAATCACATAATGAAGGGAATATCTCCTCTCATTGTGCGTACGTAGGATCCTTACTTTAAACTTCACGTGAGTTTGTTCCATGGAAAATGTATTTATTAATATGCTGATTACAATGATGGTTGATGCCGTAAGATTACTACACATATATAATAAATGGAAGACTAAGGGCTACAAATGAAATCTGAGTAAAAAGAATCAAAATTCACAATCAGATAGGGGGGAAAATTTGCGGCATATTACGTAAAACTTGCACTGCTTCACTGTCAGAAGCTAATGAGAAACTTGAATCGTATATTAATTGAAAACACAAGGAAATTATGTTTATAGTCACTCTACAATGACTGCGCAATGCTAACAACACAAACAGCAAAGAACAAGTTAACACGGATTTACTCACATCTTGTTATTAAACTACGTATGATTACACTTCATTGATCACGGACCACTACACACTTATGGTTGTGCACGCCAACCATCAGCTCTTGACTGCCTTTCTCTTGTTCTCAAATTATTCCATCAAGCCAAGTGTCTATGCTAAATTATTATCTAATCGAAAATTAAATGGTGAAGAGTAAAAGTTAAGACATCTCCGCACAAGTGTTTTCCGGGTTTTGTACCGCTGACACCTTCCAAGTGAGCGCCGTCTGCACTTCTTACATCGCTACGCCGAAGAGACGCACACAATCGCTCGCTCATCTAGAATCGACGTGGCGGTGGCATGTCACGATCAAGGGGCGAAGGCGCGAGGTAGCTACGGCACAACAAAGACAACACGCAGAGTTGTTATTTAATAATCGCACGCAACTTTCACATCGCCGTTCAGTGGGCAGCATGTGTGGCTTAAAATGTGCTACTGCCCCTTAAAAAATCACTATAAAGAAAATCAAGAGAGCTTACTAAAGTGACCCATCTCCTGTAATAACATCCCAACAAGCTATGAACTGCAACTCTCATTAAAAAGGATAACAATCCTTATGAGTTTGGCGCATAAAAGTATAAAACCACTTGTCAAAACTGTCCATTTTCTCAAAATGCATCCAAAGACAAGCCCCTCAAAAGCTTTTTGCTCCTTGTATAATCTTATCACAGTGGTTATGCTGTAAGTTGCCAACACCATCTTATGAAACTGTCATGCGCTACTCCTAAAGACTCTCGATTATCCATGGGAAGGTTGCCTGGGCTACTGACAAACAACCCTCGATCTCTTTCTTGTCATTAAATAATTTTACTCAGAAATCAAACTGTACAATTCATGTCACTCTTGCACCAAATGCACATCTTATTTCAATTTAAACTCAAAATGCAAATACACACATATGTATCAGTGCACATCTTGCAACTTGTACCATAATTGTGAACTCAATCAAACTTAGGCTACAAAAATGATCCCTGTCCAGGTTTTTCCCTTACTAATCCTGGATAATCGAGAGTTTAGAGATACAACCTAAAAAACAAACATTCCGTAAGGGCTAGTGATATTCAGAAATTTACACATGGCTGTCACACTTCTAAACAAATTCATGTACCTCATAACAATTCTGTTCTAAACTTATTCTGCCAAGATAAACAGAACTTCAAAACTGCTACTTATGGTTTCACACCAAATATGCACTTTCAGCCACAAGAGTGTGGCACATGGTATACTACGAAGCATAATATCTTCAGGTCTGCTAGTTCTGGGTTCAATTGACCACATAACCAACACTAAATCACACAATAGACTGCTGGTTGACACAACAGTTATTCTCCTACTCACAGCAGAGGGGCTCTCCAGCCAAATTAGATACCTGAATATTTGCTTTCCAAAATATCTGTCAATGTAAAGTGCTACACATATATTTCCTTTTTGCAGCGCCCCAAAAAACAAGAAAAAAAACTGGGGAGGAAACTGGCTGTCGTGATTAAATTCAAAGGTAGGATATAAAAAGAATGCAATTGCAAATTTTTACAAACAATACAGTATAAAAACCCTACAAGAGTCCTCTTTCCCTGCCTCCATCAGTCACTGGAAAATAACCATACTTCAAAGCTTTTTCCTTTGTGAAGCTGGTTATTTAATAACACCATAAATATTAAGACTATATAGTGATGATAAGACGATTAATGGATGTGGAGTACATGACTAAATCAGAACTNACTCTTTCCACCAGAAATCCAACTAGGACTGAACCCTGGCTGATGCAGTGAGAAGCCCATGAAGCATGCTTCAAATTGGTAACAGCAGCAGATGACATTTGACACTTTCTTCATTGCCATCTAGTGTGCCATATGTAACATTAAGCTGCAGGTGCATCTTGCATGGGCTGAAAAACAGCTCTTTCAATTGAACTTAAAATCTTCTATGCCGACCGAATACAGGAATACTTACAAAATGAAAGACTTCCTGAATAAGGGTTCAGTCCAGCTAAAGCAGCGGAGGCGGAAAGAGAGATGACAGCTGTCCAGCCATGGCAATTTTTTTTTTTAAGTTTTTACAGCAGCTACAAGTGCATATCTTCTTGAGTGACCCAGCAAAGTCAAGTCAGGGTCAATATCTTCTGAAGAACCTATGTCTCAAGCATTAGAAGATGACATCATTTCCCAATGACAAATGTTGGACTTTACTACAGAATAACAAGTCTGGTTATCCAGGAAATTTTATCACAAATGTTCCATTTTCGGTATTAAAGGCAACAATATTATTTCTCTTATAACACTGATACAATCTGAAGTAAATAGTATATTTGAGGTTTCTCACTTAATCTAAATAGCCAACAGCAAGAATAACATGACCCTAAAAATATGTTCACACATTTGCCTGTGGTTACCTGACTTTCCACACATAAATTCACAATAAATCATATGTGCAGTTTTCTAAGGACGTGAGATGAGGAACCACATCTTGAAACAAAGAATAAGACTACATTTTTGGGCATTTTTTTTTCTTCAGGAAGATCAGCGCAAATGAAGACGAGACAAAATTTTGAAAATGTTTTGAGGAAGAACATATAACAAAAATACATTTTTCCTTAAGCTTCCTACTTTCTATATCAGGTACATTTTCTATACCTTCAAACATAAAATCCCGTTTCTTTAGAAAAAAATAAGTTCTGTTGTCATTCGTAAGCACAAAACTGTCTACTTGAAACAAGTAATCACTCAAGTGAAACTGTAAGGTGAAGACTCCAAAACCAGTAACATACACATGCAAGTTTAACTACAAAGACAGCTGAAGTGATGCTCATAAATTATACTTGTGTGGAATACTGGAAGATAAACAGTGGAGAAAGTCTACCCTTAGAAATGCTGTCATTGTTCAAGGCGTAGAAAACATATTGCCTGTATCTGCAACTAACTACAGCTTACATACTTAGCGTCATCCTAGTTTCCTCAGGAGGGTTCCCCAGTTTCTGACACAAGACACAACTCACAGCTTTAAAGCTCAAGAAGTGGTATGAAAAATGTTACTGCACTGCGGTCAACTTTATACACTTCTGAAATGTATTCATGGCTTTCTTAGGCACCTAAGATGCACTTTTGCAAAACAGCAAAACCACTTAAAGAGCTGCTATAGTTCAAGGATACTGTTTGATTTTGGGTTCTCAGAACAGTGACCCTGAACAGTACTGCTGCATGAGAATCTTGTATCTTCAGACTTGTGGGATGAGGAAGGAAGGTGGGGGAGGATGGGACAAAACAAGTGGGAGAGGCCATTTACTATCTTGTGTAGTACCTTACAATCAGTGCAGAGTATACTGCCACTGGCATATTGTGCTTGCACAGCTAGTGCAAAGTAGTGAATGGGTGAAATGTTTTTTGTACATACTGATTCGTGCTGCGTGCAGCACCTGTAATGCTTCGGGCTTACTGAATTCCTTGCAAGTCTCAAAATCTGGGTCTCCTACAGTATATTCTTGAATGTAATGCCATGCAGTCTGATAGATGTTCAAAAACATTTCAAAGAATATATTGCATTTGCTTTCAATAAGAAATATTATGCATTTTTCTTTCATATGAAGCAGAATCCCTACTGTGAAATTGAAACAGAATATTCCAGTAAGCCAAGTTTAATGAACCACAAATAGAACATGATTCTCTGCCATTTTGTTTACATGTCTTCTAGTGTGATTATAATCTGGTGCCCATTATACGCCCTAAGGTGTGCGTGAGTGGGGTGTAAACTCCTTCCAGCTTAAAAGGTAATTTGGGCCTCCACAAAAGCCTTCATTCCCCAAAACAAGAAAGCTGAGACTTTTACATGGAACTGCAAATGGGCCACAATCAAAGGAAAGTAAAAAATGCATTACATATTCAATAAATGGATATTAAAATCAATTAAAAAAATCGAAGGGGCCATCATTTTGGTTCAAAGATTCATGCAATAAAACTCAAAGACATAAGAAATGAAGTTTTAAAAATAACATATGCCAGAAAGTTAAACTGACTTCATAAGAAACACAGCATTCTTCATCATCCTTCAGATATTCAATAAGAAAACAGAACAGAAAGAAGTTCTCCACAGAATGTACAAACTGATGCTGCATCTCCACAAGTCAAGCTAGTGTGAAGTCATGNCACGGTGTGGTCGCTTGCAGATTTCTTATACTTTTTCTTCTACCCTGAAGATGGGGGCGATACGTTCCTCCGAAACGTCGGTTAACACCACATATACACGGTGCCAAATCCCAGAAGACTGCTTTCTTCATAGTCACCGCCATGAAAGCCTCAAATCTTACAACTATATGAATGGTTCCATAGGTCAGTATTCATCCTGAGTATGATCTGATTTGTCTTGCATGCAGATGAAACGTAGAGGCATGAATATCACTATCCAGAGCTTTTTCCTTGTTGCTGAGCAGGATCATATCCAGGTACCCCGCAATGAAAACAATTTTTGTGCCTGATGAAGATGGGCCACTTGATAAAAAATCTCACCCACTACAGATGATCTGTGTGTGCCCATGGAAATTGATGGAACCAGTTAGAAAAGATTACACTGGACAGGCTGACATACATCCAATGAAGCTCTTACATTATTTACTGATGGAACCATGCACAAAAAATTTAGTGTAGAAGGGAGCAAAATTCACTGTTACTCAGACTTGTAATATCTCTCTAGTTCCACTACAGCTTCCTGCAGACTGTCTACAGCAAGTTTAACTTGTGGCAGAATCAAAGACGTTCCTCAGTCCAACGTTGCAGGTAAATCAAATTGTTATACAAAGGCTATACAAGAAGTAACCTCTTGTGAACTGTTAACAAAACAATGAATGAGAAAAAAATTATTATTATTATTATAAAAAATACATACACTTAAGCTACTTCTCAACATAGTCACTGCTGGAACTGAGGCACTTATTTCACGGAATATGTTCTTGCATGCCTGTGTCAAAGAAGTGTGCCGCCTGTGAGCTCAGCCACATTTTGACACCTTCCATCAACTCCTAATTATTGTTGCAGCTGTGATCCCAACCAGTTCTTCAGGCAGGTAAAAGGGTGGTAGTCCCCTCAAAGCAAGATGAGGGTTGTTAAGAAGGGTGGTCAAACAACTCCCATTTCAAATGCAATGGAAGTGCATGAGTGCAAGCAGCTGTATGCAGACATGCATTTTCATGGAGGAGCACTACATGTCAGCATTCCTCACCTTTTGTTCTGAATGGCCCTACACAGTTCTTTTAGTGTTATGCAATACACTTCTCACAACACTGTGGTATTATGTCGCATGAATTCCACCATAAGCACCCCTTTCCTGTGTCAAAAAACAGTTGTCATCAGCTATCTGGCAGGCAGATGTTTGTTTAAACTTTCTTGACTTGTTTTGTGAATGCCTGTGCATCCACTGCTTTGATTGCTGTTTGGTTTCAACATTCACAAACGAAGCCCAGGTTTCATTACCTGTTACTCGTATGATGTGATTTAGAAATGAATTGCCATTTTGTGGTATCACTCTAAAAATACTCAAAGCCACAGATATTCTCTGCATATTGTCACATGTCTTGGGTGTATAACGCGACAAATAATTTCACGCCGTATTTGATATAGCGAATTTATTGCACATTCGCTCTTACAATCACACAAAATACAATCTGACATTTACTGCCATTGGCAGTATCACAAACACTACACTGCAAATGCTGGTTGACTGCCTGGCTGACTCATAACTCGAGAACTCAGAACTGACTGTGAATAGTCTTCGCTGCCCCTTATTTAGCCTCGTTCCGGACAACACAGAAAACAGCCACATAATGGGCACCACTGTTGTCTGGCGCCGTGTTGCTATCAACGCTGTCGGGAGTTGTTTCCTGCTGTGTAGCAACGGCGGCATCCCGTGTTACGTCACGCTGTTGACTCGCGTTGCATAGCGACCAGTATGCTGGGACTCGGCTGACATCGGCTCCGCTCAGCGCGCCACGGCTGGCGGGGGGCTGCATGCGAACTATGCTGACCGAGCGACCGCTGCTTGTCGGCGAAGTTAGTGTCAACTTTGGGAGATAGAGGGTGTCACGTGGTCAGCACAGCAGATCCCCACGGCCGTTAATTTCGGTTTTCTAGACCAGAAGGCTTACATAAATTGAGAGGGGGGGGGAATCAATGACCTCATCGGAAATCGAACCCACGACCTTCCAGCTAGTAGCCTCACCCAACTACTGTGGCTGAGCTAAATTTGTATTGCTTTCAACTGTTGACAGACATTCAACAAACAGGTACTACATTCAGCTGAAACAACTATTTAACCCATCAGCATGAAGTGACTTGTACTAACATGAACTGAGTTACATATCTGTGGGAACTGCCCACATTCGAGCAAGTGTGACAACACAAGATTCATTGCTTAGCAACGACGAGTAAACAGCGGTTGCTAGGCAAGGCCTGCAACAATATGGACAGTGACTGGTTTTCTATATGTCCGACTCTAGGTTACATAGGAAGATACAGTTACAGTTCTACAAATGTTTTCTGAGGAGAAAGTAAACTGTCAATTTATCATGGATAATTTATTGAATGAGTTATTCCTACACTTCTTGGAATTCTCAGACTTTCAGCCCACCATTGACAAGAAAGTAATAGACCAAAAATTTGTGCTACAGTTATTAGACTTATTTGACAGTGAAGACCCTCAGGAGCGTCATTTCCTTAAGACTGTTCTGCATCACATCTATGAGAAATTCCCGAGGCTATGTGCTTTCATACGCAAACAAATAAGTAACATCTTCCTTGGGTTTGTATATGAGACAGAGCATTTTAATGGTGTTGGAGAGTTACTGGAAATAATAGGAAGCATTATCAACAGATTTGCTCTACCGCTGAAGTCAGAACACAAGCAATTCCTCCTAAAGGTTCTGCTGCCACTGCACAAAGTTAAATGTTTGTCATTGTACCATGCACAGCTGGTATACTGTGTGGTTCAGTTCCTTGAAAAGGAACTGACACAGTGGCGAGCTTGCCACGCACGAGGATTTGCATTGTCTTCTCCTTCCGTGATAGGACCTGGTAGGCGCCGCTGTAGGGGGGGGCTCCAACAATCTACGAGTTGTGTCCTGCCAGAGGAAGATCTGCGTGCACTTTTCGAGGTCGCTGTGCACGAATGTAGCCGGGGAAGCGTGGCGTGTTGCTGGAATTGGTCTGAGGCGGGCAATATATTGGCGAAGTTGGGTGATGAGGTGCGCTGGATCCACTGGGTTGGCAGTCGGAGTTAGCAGTTCTCCTGGTATTCTTAGTGGCTCGCCGTACACAAGCTCAGCTACTGATGCCTGCAGGTCCTCTTTGAATGCCGTGCATATTCCGAGAACCAGGGGTAGGGCTTCTGTCCAGTGTTGGTCTGCATGGCACATAATGGCTGCCTTTAGTGTTCAGTGGAAACGTTCCATGAGTCCTTTAGCCGCTGGGTGGTGAGCGGTTGTTCGCGAGAGTTGAATGCCACAGAGCTTGGCCAGGGAGTGGAAGAGGTGAGATTCAAACTGACGTCCCTGGTCGGTGGTGATGGTCTGTGGGCAACCGAAGTGGGATATCCAGCTGGTCAGTAGGGCTCATGCCACTGTGTCGGCTGTGATGTCCAGGATGGGGATGGCTTCTGGCCAG
>NW_019728599.1:2169-3693 GCF_002891405.2 Cryptotermes secundus | reverse complement strand
TGCACGCCCGGCCACACAACACGCTGTTGCGACTAGTTCTGCCATTGCTTTGGTCCCTGCGTGCGACAGATCATGGACGGACTGGAACACTTCAAACCATAGAGGAGCTGGGATGTAAGGCCGAGGTATCGCAGTAGATGGACACTGTGGTACCGGGAATTGGTAGCTTTTCTTGCCTCAAAGCCGTGTTTGACTGCCGAAGTGATTGGAGCTCGTCATCACTGTCCTGCGATGCGGCCAAGGCGTCGTAGAATGGTGGCGCAGTGACGGACTCGACGCGGGAGAGCGCCTCGGCAACAATGTTGTCCTGTCCCGAGATGTGTCGGATGTCGGTCGTGAATTGTTCTATGAAATCCAGGTGCTTGAATTGCCTTGGTGAGCATTTGTTCCTTTTCTGCTGGAAAGCGTAGGTCATAGGTTTGTGGTCTGTGAAGATGCCGAAGTGGAGCGCTTCCAGCATGTGGCGAAAGTGCTTTATGGCCTCATAGATGGCCAGCAGCTCGCGGTCATACGCACTGTATTTTTGCTGGGCCGGCTTCAGTTTCCTTGAGAAGAATGCCAGGGGTTGCCAGGCGTTCTTGACGCGTTGCTGTAGCACGGCACCCATGGTGGACGTGGAGGCATCTGTGACGAGTGCAAGTGGCGCGGATGGATCAGGGTGAGGCAGTAGTGGTGTGTCACAAACTCGCCTGCACTCTTCGAAGGCCCTGTGGAGCTCCGGTGTCCAAGTGATGGGGTGGGAGCCCTTGACTTTTGGTCCGGAGAGGACGTCATACAGCTGTGCCTGGTGTGCTGAAGCATGGGGCAGAAATCGCCTGTAGTAGGTGAGTCACTCGTTCTTCTATCAGTTGGGAGTCTTCGGCGGACACCTTATAACCGAGGAAGGTGATCTCAGGTACTCGGAAGACGCATTTCGCCGGGTTGATGAGGATCCCATACTTCTGCAGGCGGTCGAAGAGTGACCGTAGGTGTTGCTCGTGTTCCTCTGGAGACCGGAGAAGATGAGGATATCATCTAGGTAAGCGAAACAGAAGTCAAGTCCCCGCAGAATGTCGTCCATGAAGCGTTGGAAGGTCTGTGCGGCGTTGCGCAGGCCAAAGGACATGAAGTGGGACTCGAATAGGCCGAATGGAATGGTGATGGCCGTCTTCTGCATGTCTTCAGGGTGGACAGGGATTTGATTGTAGGCTCTCACCAGGTCAATTTTGGAAAAGACGGAACAGCCGAAAAGCTGGTGGGAGTAGTCGTGGATATGGCGGACAGGGTAGCAGTCAGGCATGGTTCGGGAGTTGAGTGCTCTGTAGTCGCCGCATGGACGCCAACCGTTGTCTTTCTTGGGCACAATGTGTAGTGCCGAAGACCATGAACTCTCTGATCGACGAGCTCTACCATCCTGCAACATGGCGTCAAACTCGGCTTTTGCGATAGTGAGCCGGTCCGGTGCCAGTCGCCGTGGTCGGCAGGTTACTGGTGGGCCACGGACAGTCCTGATGTGATGGACGGTGTTGTGTCGTATCTCGCGCT
>NW_019728599.1:1860-1967 GCF_002891405.2 Cryptotermes secundus | reverse complement strand
GCCACCACGAAGGGCCACGTGAATTCTCGGCGTAGGCCCAAGTTGAGGAGGAGAGGCAGCCATCCGTATGTGTGGATGGTAGTGCCATTAGCCACACACAGGTCATA
>NW_019728599.1:0-1537 GCF_002891405.2 Cryptotermes secundus | reverse complement strand
GTGCTGCTGCGTGGGGCAGAAATCGCCTGTAGTAGTTCAGTACGCCTAGGAAATGGCGGAGCTGATTGGCGGTTGTGGGAGGCTGACATTCCTGGAGGTGAGTCGCTCGTTCTTCTATCGGTTGGGAGCCTTCAGCGGACACCTTATAAAGCACGTAGCCTCGGGAAATTCCCATAGATGTGATGCAGAACAGTCTTAAGGAAATGATGCTCCTGAGGATCTTCACTGTCAAATAAGTCTAATAACTGTAGCACAAATTTTTGGTCTATTACTTTCTTGTCAATGGTGGGCTGAAAGTCTGAGAACTCCGAGAGCTGTAGGAATAACTCGTTCAATAAATTATCCATGATAGATTGACAGTTTACTTCCTCCTCAGAAAGCATTTGTAGAACTGCAGAATCTAGAACTGTAACTGTATCTTCCTATGTAACCTAGAGTCGGACATATAGAAAACCACTCACTGTCCGTATTGTTGTGGGCTTTGCCTAGCAACCGCTGTTTACTCGTCGTTGCTAAGCAATGAAGCTTGCGTTGTCACACTTGCTTGAATGTGGGCAGTTCCCACATCGATCATTATTCCAGAAGTACAGTGCACACTGAGCCACATGAACGTGAGGACTAGAGACACATCTTGAAATTTGTCTGAAGAATGAATCCTGAATTTTGGCAAACTCTGATGGTTCAATTACACCTAAAATTTCTTCACTCTCCTCAAGGAACATCACCTCTTGTAGACTGCATGTTTTAGGCCAGAACTTGAGTAGTCCTTTAACAAAAGGTTCAGTTAGCGTGGCATCCTTTTCAAGGAACTTAACCACACAGTATATCAGCTGTGCATGGTACAATGACAAACATTTCACTTTGTGCAGTGGCAGCAGAACCTTTAGGAGGAAGTGCTTGTGTTCTGACTTCAGCGGTAGAGCAAAGCCGTTGATAATGCTTCCTATTATTTCCAATAACTCTCCAACACCATTAAAATGCTCTTTCTCATATACATACCCAAGGAAGATGTTACTTATTTGTTTGCGTATGAAAGCACGTAGCCTCGGGAATTTCCCATAGATGTGATGCAGAACAGTCTTAGAATTCCAAGCACTGTACGAATAACTCATTCAATAAATTATCCATGATAGATTGACAGTTTACTTCCTCCTCAGAAAACATTTGTAGAACTGCAGAATCTAGAACTGTATCTTCCTATGTAACCTAGAGTCGGACATATAGAAAACCAGTCACTGTCCGTATTGTTGTGGGCTTTGCCTAGTAACTGCTGTTTACTCATCGTTGCTAAGCAATGAAGCTTGCTTTTGTCAAGCTTGCTTGAATGTGGGCAGTTCCCACATATCTATTGCTTTAATAAGTACACAGTTGATCTAATAATATATTACAATGCACAAAGTGTGCATATTTTTCCCCACTGTTATGTTAAGCATACAACATGTAAAATAAATTGGAGGAAGGAGACATACATTAATAAGACCTACAGTTCATGCTGTACACTAACACTTTAATCTCATGCCATTTTTGCAATACTGGA
>NW_019728598.1:6099-15273 GCF_002891405.2 Cryptotermes secundus | reverse complement strand
AAGCAAGCATGGAACGCAAAGCTAGCAAGCTAGCAATTCAAAGTTAGCAAGTAACAACGGAAACTTGTAAAGTAGCAACGCTAAGCTAGCAAGCTAGAAACGCAAATTTAGCAAGCTAGTAACGTAAATCTAGCAAGATTGCAAGCTAGCAACGAAAAGGTAGCAAACTAGCAACGCAAATCTAGCAAGCTACCAACGAATATCAAGAAATCTAGCAAGCTAGCAACGCAAAACTAGCAAGATAGCAACGCATATTTGCAAGCTAGCAACGCAAAGCTGTCAAGTTAGCGACGAATATCTAGCAAGCTAGCAAAACAAAGGTAGGTATCTAGCAACGCAAAGCTAGCAAGCTGGCAACGCAAAGAGAGCAAATTAGCAACGCAAAGCTCACATGCTAAATCGCAATGCTTGCAAGCTAGCAACGCATATTTACCAAGCTTGAAACGAAAACTAGCAAGCTAGCAACGCAAAGCTAGCAAACTTGCAACGCAAATCTACCAACCTAGCAACGCAAAGCGAGCAAGCTAGAAATGCAAAGCTAGCAAGCTAGCAATGCAAAGCCAGCAAAATAGCAACGCAAAGCTATCAAGCTAGCAACGTATTTCTAGCAATCTAGCATGCTCAGGAACGCAAAGCAAGCAAGCTTGCAAAGCAAAGCTAGCAAGCTACCAAAGCCAAACTTGCAAGGTAGCAAACGCAAATATACTAAGCTAGCATCGCGAAGCTAGCTATTTAGCAACGCAAATCTAGGAAGCTAGCAGCGAAAGTTAGCAACCAAGCAAGTTACGCAAAGTTAGCAAGCTAGCATTTCAGAGCTAGCAAGCTTGCAACGCAAAATTGGCAAGCTAGCAAAGCAAAGTTAGGAAGCGAGCAACGCAAATCTAGCAAGCAAGCAACGCATATATAGCAAGCTAGCAAGCTAGCAACGGAAACTAGAAAGCTAGAAACGCATAGCTGGCAAGCTAGCAACGCAAAAACTAGCAAGGTAGCAACACATATCTAGTAATCTAGCAAGCTACTAACGGAAAGCTAGCAAGCTAGCTTCGCAAACATAGCAAGGTAGAAACGAAAATCTAGCATGAAAGCAACGAAAAGAAAGCAAACCCTCAACGAAAAGCCAGCAAATTAGCAATAAAATCTAGCAAGTTAACAAAGCAAATGTAGCAATCTAGAAAGATAGCAACGCAAAGTTAGCAAGCTAACAGCGCAAAGCGAGCAAACTAGCAACGCCAAGCTAGCAAGGTAGCAACGCAAAGCTAGGAAGCAAGAAACGCAAAGAAAGCAAGCAAGCATGAAACGCAAAGCTAGCAATCTAGAAACTCAATGCTAGCAAGCTAGCAACGGAAAGATAGCAAGGTAGCAACGAAAAGCAGCAAAATAGAAACTCAAATCTAGCAAATTTCCAACGCAAATTGGCAAGCTAGCAACGTAAACCTGGCAAGCTCCCAACGCACATATAGAAATCTAGCAAGCTAGCCACTCAACGCTAGCAAGCTAGCAACGCAAAGCTAGCAAGCTAGCAACGCAAAACTGGCAAGCTTGCAACCCATATCTAACAAGCAAACAACGCCAAAATAGCAAGATAGCAACGCAAATCCAGCAAGCTAGCAACGCAGAGCTAGCAAGCTAGAGACGCAAAGCTAGAAAGCTAGCAACGCAAAGCAAGCAAGCAAGAAAAACTAATCTAGCAAGATAGCAAAGCAAAGTTATCAAGCTAGCAAAGCAAAGTTATCAAGCTACCAACGCATATCTCTCAATCAACAAACTAGCAACGCAAACTTAGGAAGCTAGCAACGCAAAGCTGGCAAGCTAGGAGAGAAAAGCTGGCAAGTTTGGAACGCATATCTAGCAAGCTAGCAACGCAAAGATATCAAGCTAGCAAAGCAAAGCTAGCAAGATAGCAACGCAAAGCTAGAAAGCTAGCAACGCAAAACTAGCAAGCTAGCAACGCAAAAATAATAAGCTAGCAACGCAGAGGTAGCAAGCAAGATCGCAAAAGCTTACAAGCTAAGAAGGCAAATCTACCAAGCTAGCAAGGAAACTAGCAAGCTAGCAACGCAAATCTAGCAAGATAGCAACGCAAAGCTAGCAAGCTAGCAACGAAAACTTACCAAGGTAGCAACGCAAAGCCAGCAAGATAGCAAGGCAAAGCTATCAAGTTCGCAACGAAAATTTAGCAAGCTAGAAACGCAAACCTGGCAAGCAAGCAAAGCAAACTGGCAAGCTAGCAACGCAAAGCTATCAAGCTACCAACGCATATCTAGCAATATATCAAGCTAGCAAAGCAAAACTAGAAAGCTAGCAACGAAAAGTTAGCATGCTAGCAACGCCAAGCAATCAAGCTAGCAACGCAAAGCTCGCAAGTTAGCAATGTAAAACTAGCAAGCTAGCAACGTAAAGCTAGCCAGATAGCAACGCAAAGCTATCAAGCTAGCAACGCAAATCTAGCAAGATAACAAACCAAGTTAGCAAGTTAGCAACGCAAACTACGATGCCAGCAACGCAAAAAGCTAGCAATTTATTAACGCAAATCTAGGAAGCTAGCAACGAAATCTAGCCAGCAAGGAACGCAAAGCAAGCAAGCAAACTACGCAAAGGTTGCAAGCTAGCAAACGAATGCTATCAAGCAAGCAACGGAATGGTAGCAAGCTAGCAACGCAAATTTATCAAGTGAACAATCTAGCAACGCATAGCTAGCAAGCTAGAAACGCAAAGTTAGCAACCTAGCAAAGCAAAACTGGCAAGCTAGTAATCTAACCACGCAAATTAACAAGCTGTCAACGCAAAGCTAGATTGTTAGCAACGCAAAACTAGAAAGCTTGCAACCCAAAACTATCAAGCTAGCAACGCAAATCTAGTAAGATAGCAACGCAAAGCTATCAAGCTAGCAACGCAAATCTAGCAATCTAGCAAGCTAGCAACGGAGAGCTAGCAAGCTAGCAACGAACACCTAGCAAGATAGCAACTCAATGCTAGCAAGATAGCAACGGCAATAAAGCTAGCTTGCAAGGCATTGCTAGGAAGCTAGCAAAGGAAGGTAGCAAGCTAGCAACGAAATCTAGCAATCAAGAAACGCAAAGAAACAAGCAAGCAAGCAAAGCAAATCTAGCAATATAGCAACTCAAAGCTAGCAAACTAGCAACGGAAAGCTGGCAATGTAGCAACGCAATGCTAGCAAGCTAGAAACGCAAATCTTGCAAGTTAGAATCGCAAATCTGGCAAGCTAGCAACGCAAACTGTCCAGCTAGCAACGCAAAGCTGGCAAGCTAACAACGCATATCTAGCAATCTATCAAGCAATCAACTCAAAGCTAGCAAGATAGCAACGCCAAGCTAGCAAGCTACCAAAGCCAAGCAAGAAAGGTAGCAACGCAAAACTACTAAGCTAGCAACGCAAAACTAGCCATTTAGCAACGCAAATCTAGGAAGCTAGCAACGAAATCATGCAAGAAAGCAAGCTAGGCAAAGCTAGCAAGCTAGCAACGCAAAGCTGGCTAGCTAGCAACACAAAGCTGGCAAGCTAGCAACGCAAAGCTAGCAAGGTAGCAACGAATATCTAGTAAGCTAGCAAGCTAAGAACGGAACGCTAGCAAGCTAGGAACGCAAAGCTAGTAAAGTAGCAAGGCAAATCTAGCATTCTAGCAAGCTAGAAACGGAAATCTAGCAAACTAGCAACAGAAAGTTAGCTTGCTAGCATCGCAAAGAGTGCAAGCTAGTAAGGCAAAGCTATCAAGCTAGATCGCAATGCTTGCCAGCTAGCAACGCAAATCTACTAAAATAGCAACGCGAAGCTACCAAGCTAGCAACGCAAAACTAGCAAGGTAGGAACGCAAATCTTGCAAGCTAGCAAAACAAAGCTACCAAACTAGCATCGCAAAACTAGCAAGCTAGGAACGCAAAGCTAGCCAGATAGCAAAGAAAAGCTAGCAACCTAGCAACGGAAAGCCAGCAAAATAGCAACGAATCCTAGCAAGTTAACAACGAAAATATAGCAATCTAGCATAGCAAAGCTAGCAAGCTAGGAACGCAAAGCTAGCAAGCTAGCAACGCCAAGCTACCAAGGTAGCAACGCAAAGATAGCAAGAGAGAAACGCAAATCTAGCCAACAAGAAACGCAAAGTTCTCTAGCTTGCAACGCATATTGGCAAGCTAACAAAGTAAACCTAGCAAGCTATCAACGCATATCTAGAAATCTATCAAGCTAGCCAAGCAAAGCTAGCAAGCTAGCAACGCAAATCTAGCAAGCTAGCAAAGCAAAGCTTGCAAGCTAGAGACGCAAAGCTAGAAAACTTGCAACCCAAAGCAAGCAAGAAACGCAAATCTAGGGAGATAGCATAGCAAAGCTTTCAAGCTAACAAGGCAAAGCTATCAACCTAGGAACTGGAACCTATCAACCTAGCAACGCAAAGATATCAAGCTAGAATCGCAAAGCTAGCAAGCTACCAACGCAAACCTAGCAAGCTAGCAACGCAAAGCTGGCAAGCTAGCAAAGCAAAGATATCAAGCTAACAACGCATATCTCTCAATCTAGCAAGCTAGCAACGCAAACTTAGGACGCTAGCAAGGGAAAGCTGGCAAGTTAGCAACGCAAAGCTGGCAAGCTTTTAACGCATATCTAGCAAGCTAGCAACCCAAAGATAGCAAGCTAGCAAAGCAAAGCTAGGAAGATTGCAACGCAAAGCTAGCAAGCTTGCAACGGAATTCTAGCACGCTAGCTACGCAAAAATAACCAGCTAGCAACGCAGAGTTAGCAAGCTAGATCGCAAAAGCTTACAAGCTTGGAACGCAAATCTACCAAGCTAGCAACGAAAACTAGCAAGCTAGCAACGAAAAGCCTGCAAGATAGCAACGCAAAGCTAGCAAGCTAGCAACGAAAACCTACCAAGATAGCAACGCAAAAATAGCAAGTTAACTATGCGAAGCTAGAAAACTAGTAACGCAAAGCCAGCAAGATAGCAAGGCAAAGCTATCAAGCTCGCAACGGAAATCTAGCAAGCTTGAAACGCAAACCTGGCAAGCTAGAAACGCAAACTGGCAAGTTAAAAACGCAAAGCTAACAAGCTATGAACGCAAAAATGACAAGCTAGCAACGAATATCTAGCAAGCGAGCAACGCAAATCTAGCAAGCTAGCAACGCAAAGAGAGCAAGCTAGCAACGCAAAGCTAGCAAGATAGCCACGAAAGGCTAGCAAGCTAGCAACGCATAGCAAGCAAGCTAGCAACGCAAATATAACAAGTTAACAACACAAAGCTAGCAAGCTAGATCGCAAAAGCTTGCAACCTAGCAAATTAAAGCTACCAAGCTAGCAACGCAAAACTAGCAATCTAGCAACGCAAAGCTAGCATGCTAGCAACGCAAAGTTACCAATTTTGCAACAAGTTAACAATGCAAAGCTAGCAAGCTAGCAACGTAAACCAGCAAGATAGCAACGCAAATGTATCAAGCTAATAACGTATATCTAGCAATCTAGCAAGCCAGCAACGCAAAGTTAGCAAGATACCAAAACCAAGCTAGCAAAGTAGCAACGCAAAGCTACGATGGTAGCAACGAAAAGCTAGCAATTTAGTAACGCAATGCTAGGAAGCTAGCAACGAAACTAGCCAGCAAGGAGGGCAAAGAAAGAAAGCATGCTACGCAAAGCTTGCAATCAAACAACGGAATTCTAGCAAGCTAGCAACGCAAATTTATCAAGCTAATATCGTAGAGCTAGCAAGCTAGAATCGCAAATTTAATAACCTAGCAACGGAAATATAGCAAGCTAGCAATCAACAACGCAAATAACAAGCTAGCAAAGCAAAGCTAAGGAGTTTGCAACGCAAAGCTACCAAGCTAGGAACCCAAAACTATCAAGCTAGCAACGCATATATAGTAAGGTAGCAACGCAAAGCTATCAAGCTAGCAACGTAAATCTAGCAATCTAGCAAAGAAGAGCTAGCAAACTAGCAACGCAAAGCTAGCATGATAGCAACGCAAAGCTAGGAAGCAAGAAATGGTAATCTAGCAAGCTTGCAGGGCAATGCTAGCAAGATCGCTACGCAAAGGTAGCAAGCTAGCAACGAAATCTTCAAAGTTACAACGCAAGGCTAACAAGCTAGCAACGCAAAACTAGCAAGCTAGCAACTCAAATCTAGAAACCAAGAAACGCAAAGAAAGCAAGCAAGCAAAGCAAAACCATCAAGATAGTAATGCAAAGCTATCAAGCTAGCAAAGCAAAGCTAGCAAGCTAGCAACTGGAAGCTAGCACGCTAGCAACGCAAAGCTGGGAAGCTAGCAACGAATATCTAGCAAGCTAGCAACGCAAAATAGCAAGCTAGCAACGCAAATCTAGCAAGCTAGCAAAATATAGAAAGCTAGCAACGCAAGAATTGCAAGGTAGCAACTCAAAGCTAGCAAGCTAGATCGCAATGCTTGAATGCAAGCAAAGCAATGTTACCAAAGCTAGCAACGCAAAGCTAGCAAGCTAGCAACGAAAATCTTACAAGCTAACGAATGCAAATCCACCAAGCTAGCAAAGCAAAGCGAGCAAGCAAGCAACGCAAGGCTAGCAAGCTAGCAAACCAAAGCCAGAAGATATCAAAGCAAAGCTATCATTCTAGCAACGCAAATCTAGGAATCTAGCAACCTCAGCGACGCAAATCTAGCAAGATAGCAACGCAAAGCTAGCAAGCTTCCAAAGCCAAGCTAGCAAGTTAGCAACGCAAAGCTACTAAGCTAGCAACGGAAAGCTAGAAATTTAGCAACGCAAATCTAGGAAGTTAGCAACGAAATCTAGCAAGCAAGCAAGCTACGCTTAACTAGCACACTAGCAAATCAAAGCTAACAAGCTAGCAACGCAAAGCCGGCAAGCTAGCAAAGCAAAGCTAGGAAGCTAGCAACGCAAAATTATTAAGGTAGCAACGCAAAGTTATCAAGCTAGAAAAGCATGTCTAGGAAGCTAACAACATAGCAACGGAAACTAGCAAAACTAGCAAGCTAGCAACGCAAAGCTGGTAAGCTAGCAACGCAAAGCTAGCAAGGTAGCAACGCATATCTAGTAAGCTATAAAGCAAGCAACGGAAATTTGGCAACCAAACAACGCAAAGCTAGCCATGAAACAACGCAAATATAGCATGCTAGCAAGCTAGCACCGGAAAGCTAGAAAACTAGCAACAGAAAGTTGCAAGATAGCAAAGCAAAGATAGCAAGATAGCAACATAAAACTAGCAAGCTAGATCGCAATGCTTGCAACCTAGCAACACAAAGCTAACAAGCTACAAACACAAAACTAGCAAGCTAGAATCGCCAAACTAGTAAGCTAACAACGCAAAGCTACCAAGGTAACAACGCAAAACTAGCAAGCTAAGAACGCAAAGCTATCAAGCTAAAAACGCAAAACTAGTAACCTAGCAACGCCAATCTAGCAAGGTAGCAAAGCCAACCTAGCAAGGTAGCAACGCAAAGCTAGGAAGCAAGAAACGCAAAGCAAGCAAGCAAGCATGCAACGCAAATCTAGCAAGCTAGCAACTCAAAGCAATTAAGCTAGCAACGTAAAGCTATCAAGCTAGCAACTCAAAGCTAGCAAGCTGGCAACGCAAAGCTGGCAAGCTTGCAAAGCAAAGCTAGGAAGCTAGCAACGCAAAAATATCAAGCTAGCAACGCAAAGTTAGCAAGTTAGCAAAGCATATCTAATAAGCTAACAAGCTAGAAACGGAAACTAGCAAGCTAGAAACGCAAAGCTGGCAAGATAGCAACGCAAATCTGGCAAGCAAGCAACGAAAATTTAGCAAGGTATAAACGCAAATCTAGTAAGTTAGCAAGCAAGCAACGAAAATCTAGCAAGCTAGCAACGAAAAGCTAGCAAGGAAACAACGCAAATATAGCATACTAGCAAGCTAGCACCGGAAAGCTAGCAACTAGGCACGGAAAGCTAGCAAGATAGCAACGCAAAAAAGCAAGCTAGCAACAAAAAACTAGCAAGCTTGATCTCAATGCTTGCAACCTAGCAACACAAAGCTAACAAGCTTGAAACACAAAACTAGCAAGCTAGCAAAGCAAAGCTAGCAAGCTAGCAACGCAAAGCTAGCAAGCTAATAACGCAAAGTTGGCAAGCTAGAAACGCATAGCTGGCAAGGTAGCAACGCAAAGCTGGCAAGCTAGCAACGCATATCTAGCCAGCTTGCAACGTAAAGATAGCAAGCTTGCAAAGCAAAGATAGCCAGCTTGCAACGCAAAGCAAGCAAGCTAGCAAAACTAAGCTATCAAGCTAGGAACGCAAACTAGCATGCTAGGAACGCAAAGCTAGCAAGGTAAGAACGCAAAGCTAGCAACTTAGCAAAACCAAGCTAGCAAGGTGGCAACGCAAAGCTAGGAAGCAAGAAACGCAAAGCAAGCAAACAAGCATGCAACCCAAAGCTAGCAAGCTAGCAACTTAAAGCAAGCAAGCTAGCAACGGAAAGCTAGCAAGGTAGCAACGCAAAGCTAGCAAGCTAGCCACGCAAATCTAGCAAGCTACAAACGCAAAGCTGGCAAGTTAGCAACACAAACTGGCAAGCTAGGAACGCAAAGCTGACAAGCTACCAACGCATATCTAGCAATCTAGCAAACTAGCAACGAAAATCTAGCAAGCTAGCAACGCAAAGCAAGCAAGGTAGCAACGCAATGCTAGCAAGCTAGCAGCGCATAGTTGGCAAGCTAAGAACGCATATCTAGAAAGCTAGCAACGCAATAATATCAATCTAGCAACGCAAAACTAACAAGCTGGCAACGCAAAGCTAGCAAGCTAGCAACGCAAAGAGAGCAAGCTTGCAACGCAAAGCTAGCAAGCTAGATCGCAATGCATGCAAGCTTGCAACGCAAAGCTACATAGCTAGCAACGCAAAACTAGCAAGCTAGCAACGCCAAACTAGCAAGTTAGCAACGCAAATCTACGAAGCTAGAAACGCAAACCTTGCAATTTAGCAACGCATTGCTAGGAAGCTAGCAACGAAATCTAGCAAGCAAGTAACGCAAAGCAAGCAAGCAAGCTAAGCAAACATATCAAGCTAGAATCTCAAAGCTAGCAAGCTAGCAACGGAAAGCTAGCAAGTTTGCAACGAAAAGCTATCAAGCTACCAACGCATATCTAGCAATCTATCAAGCTAGCAACGCAAAGTTATCAAGCTAGCAACGCAAAGCTAGCAAGCTAGCAACGCAAAG
>NW_019728598.1:2036-3491 GCF_002891405.2 Cryptotermes secundus | reverse complement strand
TCACGCGGTGACGCGGAACTGCTTCCCACTGTGACGTGGAACGTAACAGGCAATCCTGCGGCTATATATGTGAACGGCAGAACAGCTGCCAGAGAGTATTAATGTGGCTACCAGCGAGTTCTACTGTAGCAGCCGCCTAACACAGTTGTACTGTGACATCCGCCGAGTTGTAAAGTAACCGTCAGCCGATTACAAGTTGGAGTATAGCAGCCGTCGCGGAAAGAAAATCCGGACGTGTGAGTGATTGTGTAATTGGGAGCGTGTGATACAGTGATACATAGCTCCCCTACTGTAAACGTGTAGACTACTGAAGACAGGGTGAACTGATTTGCGCATAGGGTTATAAATCGTGAAACCCCGCAACAGTGTCGACAGATTAATGCGATTAGGGTTATAAAGTGTGAAACCCCGCAAATGTGTGATAAGTGATTGTAGCCGTTATTTGTAGATTGTTAAATATACCCAGTTAACCATCTCTACGGCGTCTTCAGTAACGTAAACACGTTACACTGGTGTCAGAATTGGGATTTGAACTTACACACGTGATCAACGAGATTAGAACTCAAGACACGTGACAATTTGGTGTCAGAAGTGTTACGAACTTAAACACGCCACATACGAATTATTGTGCATCGAATATTTTACTGCTACAAAATGGAACAATTATTCGAAATGCTGAAAGTGATAAGGCCGATGAAAAACCGACAAAGAAATGTTGGCAAGAATGGACCCAGGCATGAAAACCCATCAAGAAGAGATGAGGGTAAACCAAGCAAAATCAGATGCCGACCGAGTGCAGCTGCAAGAAATGTTTCGGACACATCAGGACAGAATGGACACCAACTTGAAATCCTACCAAGAAGAGACGGAGGCCAAATGGAAAACCGGCCACAAGGAGTTGCTGGCCATATTGGAGGCCAACCTAGAGGATAGGAGTGTCGGCCAAGTAAAACTGCGAGAGAAAATCTAAACCGACAAGGAAGAATTGAAGGCAGAAATGCGATCTATGCGGTCAGAGTTGAATGAGAAAATCCAACATAGAATTGAAAACATTTTTGCGATTCTCGAACACGATAAACACACTCTCCAGTCAGAAATAACTGAGAAGGTTGAAGTGTCCCTCTGCGCGCGGACAGATAAACTCCAAGAAAACCTGACGAAGGACTACAATGAAACCTGCGCATCAATTGACGAAACCAAACGCGAGTTTCAGGCCCGATTGGACATAGTGCAAATGAAGGCCGAGCGGGGAAAGACAGCAACGGTCGTCGCGAGCACAGCTCAGCCACCGATATTCTATGGGAATTCAACGTGGAGCGTGTTCCGGCGACAGTTCGAGACCGTAGCAGAGCACAACCAAAGGACGGATAAGGAAAAATCAACGTACCTAATTACGGCCCTGAAGGGTCGGGCGGCGGAAATACTACCCGGCATTCCGGCAAATGCAACTTATGA
>NW_019728598.1:0-737 GCF_002891405.2 Cryptotermes secundus | reverse complement strand
ACCGCCCCCTCTCCCCCCCCCCCCCCCGGCACGAAACCACCCCCCCCCCCGCCACTCCCATCCGCGGTGACATCACGCGGTGACGTCACGCGGTGACGCGGAACTTCTTCCTACTGTGACGTGGAACGTAACAGGCAATCCTGCGGCAATATAAGTGGACGGCAGAACAGCTAGCAGAGAGTACTAATGTGGCTACCAGCGAGTTCTACTGTAGCAGCCGCCTAACACAGTTGTACTGTGACATCCGCCGAGTTGTAAAGTAACCGTCAGCCGACTACAAGTTGGAGTGTAGCAGCCGTCGCGGAAAGAAGATCCGGACGTGTGAGTGATTGTGTAATTGGGAGCGTGAGATACAGTGATACATAGCTCCCCTACAGTAAACGTGTAGACTACTGAAGACAGGGTGAACAGATTTGCGCATAGGGTTATAAATCGTGAAAACCCGCAACAGTGTCGACAGATTAATGCGATTAGGGTTATAAAGTGTGAAACCCCGCAAATGTGTGATAAGTAATTGTAGCCGTTATTTGTAGATTGTTAAATAAACCCAGTTATCCATCTCTACGGAGTCTTCAGTTACGTAAACAGTTTACAATATCAAGCTAGAAACGCAAATCTAGCAATCTAGCAAACTCAGCAACGCAAAGCTACTAAGCTAACAACGCAAATCTAGCAAGCTACCAAAGCCAAGATAGCAAGTTAGCAACGCAAAGCTACGAAGCTAGCAACGCAAAGCT
>NW_019728597.1:0-769 GCF_002891405.2 Cryptotermes secundus | reverse complement strand
CAAGAGGCATAAATCATACAAAATAGGCATGGTAGGAGTATGGGAGAAGGCGAAGCCAGACATGGGAAATATAAGCGGCCCGCTGAAATTACTAAGCTGCCGTTGTAGTATGAGATATGTAATGTAGGCACGATCTGCTTTGCAGAGACTTTGCTGACACAGAGCTGACATAGTGCAAAAGGAAGAATTTTCAATAACACGCTAAATGTGCGATACGTACACAAGACGAAAGGCCAAGCGAAGCGTATTCATGAGGGACAAGCGCGTCTTCTTATCAGAGTAGATGTTGCGTGAGGACAATGACCGCAAGGTTTCAGTTGAAGAAACTCTGGTCGTTGTTCTCAAGAGTTTTGACGTCAGGACGAACCCATTGGTCGTAAACCCCCAGTGGTAAAGCAATATTGACATTTACTCTGACTCTTGACAATTTAGTTCTGCACGGGGAGCTACGAAGAGAGGACTTGAGCGTTTGAAGCTGAACTGTGCAACTGTTAGAAATTGTTTCCAGGGAAAGGCTGGTGAAGGCAGGGCAGGTTAGAAAATCTTGGCGAGTGCTTTGGTGATTTGCGAATTTCGGAGATTAGCGGTATTGCTGTAATTGTATTTACGATTTGTGTGCATAAGTAGCCAGTAAATCCATTCATCGATCCAAACCACGTCTATATTCAAGCATACAACGTGACATGTGGTACCAGAATGTCTGGTTTGGACACTACATTAGATCTGATTCTTATACAGCCACACAATGGAAGTGGAACATTCTGTATCA
>NW_019728596.1:0-4848 GCF_002891405.2 Cryptotermes secundus | reverse complement strand
TTAGCAAGGTAGCAACGCATATCTAGCAAGATAGCAAGCTAGCAAAGGAAACTAGTAAGCTAGCAAGGCATAGCTGGCAAGCTAGCAACCCACAACTGGCAAGATAGAAACGCAATGCTAGCAAGCTAGCAAGGAAGAGCTAGCATGCTAGCAAAGCAAAGCTAGGAAGCTAGCAATGAATAGCTAGCCAGCTAGCAACGGAATGCTAGCAAGTTAGCAACGCAAAGTTAGCAAGTTAGCCACGCAAATCTAGCAAGCTAGCACCGCAAACCTGGAAAGCTAGCAACGCAAAATTGCAATCTTGCAAAGCAAAGCTCGTAAGCTAGAAACGCAAGGCAGGCAATATAGAAATGAAAAGCTGGCAAGCCTTCAACGCATATCTAGCAAGCTAGCAACGCAAAAATAGCAAGCGAGCAAATAAAAGCTAGCAAGCTAGAAACGCAAAGCTAGCAAGTTAGCAACGCAAAGTTAGCAAGTTAGCCACGCAAATCTAGCAAGCTAGCAACGCAAAAATAGCAAGCGAGCAAATAAAAGCTAGCAAGCTAGAAACGCAAAGCTAGCAAGCTGCGACGAATTGCTAACAAGATAGCAGCGCAAAGCCAGCAAGTTAGCAACGAAAGATAGCAAGATAGCAAAGAGAAGCTAGCAAGCTAGCAACGCAAAAATAGCAAGCGAGCAAATAAAAGCTAGCAAGCTAGAAACGCAAAGCTAGCAAGTTAGCAACGCAAAGTTAGCAAGTTAGCCACGCAAATCTAGCAAGCTAGCAACGCAAAATTTTAAGGCTAGCACCGCCAACTGGCAAGCTAGGAACGCATATCTGGCAAGCTAGCAACGGAAAGCTGGTAAGCTAGCAACACAAAGCTAGAAAGCTAGAAACGGAAAGCAGGCTAGCTAGCATCGCAATGTTTGCAAGCTAGAAACGAAAAGCTAGGAATATAGCAATGCATATCTAGCAAGTTAGTTAGCTAGCAATGGAAAGCCTTCAAGCAACAACGAAATGCTAACAAGCTAGCAACGCACAGCTAGCAAGCTAACAACGAAAAGTTAGGAAGCTTGCAAAGCAAAGCTAGCAATCTATCAACACAAAGCTAGCAAACTAGAAACGCAAAGCTAGTAACCTAGCAACACAAATCTAGCAAGCTAGCAAGAAAGCAATGCAAAGCTAGGAAGTTAGCAACGCAAAGCTAGGGAGTTAGCAACGCAAAACTAGCAAAGTTGCAACACAAAGCTAGCAAGATCGCAACGCAAATCTACTAAGATAGCAACACAAAATTTATCTAGCTAGCAAGCGAGCAACGCATAACTATCAAGATAGCAAAGTAAAGCTAGCAAGCTAGAAACGCAAAGCTAGCAAGCTAGCAACTCAAAGCTACCAAGCTAGAAACGCAAAGCTAGCAAGATACAACGCAAAGCTAGCAAGCTAGCAACGCAAAGCTAGCAAGCTAGCAACGCAAAGCTAGCAAGCTAGCAACGTAAAGCTAGCAAGCTAGCAACGCAAAGCTAGCATGCTACCAACGCATATCTAGCAATGTAACAAGCTAGCAAAGTAAAGTTACCAATCTAGCAACACAAAGCTTGCAAGCTAGCAACGCAGAGCTGGCAAGCTAACAACGCATTTCACGCAAACCTAGCAAGCTAACAAAGCCAAGCCAGCAAGGCAGCAACGCAAAGCTACGATAATAGTAACGCAAAGTTAGCAATTTCATAACGCAAAACTAGGAAACTAGCAACGGAAGCTAGCCAGCAAAAAACGCAAAGCAAGCAAGCATGCAACGCAAAGCTTGCAAGTTAGCAACGCAATGTTAGCAAGCTAGCAAGGGATATTTATCAAGCTAACAAGCTATCTACACAAAGCTAGCAATCTAGCAACTAAAAGCAAGCAAGCTAGCAACGGAAATCTAGCAAGGTAGCAACGCAAAGCCAGCAAGATTGCCACGCAAATCTAGCAACCTAGAAACGCAAACCTAGCAAGCTAGAAAAGCATAGCTAGCAAGATAGCAACGCAAATCTAACAAGCTAGCAACGCATATCTAATAATCTAGCAAGCTAACAACGCAAAACTTGCAAGCTAGCAACGCAAAACTAGCAAGATAGAAACGAAAAGCTGGCAAGCAAGCAACGCATATCTAGTAAGCTAGCAACGCATAACTAACAAGCTAGCAACGCATATCTAATAATCTAGCAAGCTAGCAACGCAAAACTAGCAAGATAGAAACGAAACGCTGGCAAGCTAGCAACGCATATCTAATAATCTAGCAAGCTAGCAACGCAAAACTTGCAAGCTAGCAACGCAACACTAGCAAGATAGAAACGAAACGCTGGCAAGCTAGCAACGCATATCTAATAATCTAGCAAGCTAGCAACGAAAGGCTAGCAAGCTAGAAACGCAAATCTGGCAAGCTAGCAAAGCATATCTAGAAAGTTAGCAAGCTAGCAACGGAAAGCTAGAAAGCTAGAATCGCGAAGCTAGGAAGGTAGCAATGCAAATATAGCATGCTATCAAGCTAGCAACGGAAAGCTTGAAAATTAGATGCGGAAATCTAGCAAGCTAGCAACGAAAGGCTAGCAAGCTAGAAACGCAAAGCTAGCAAGATAGCAACGCAAAGCTAAAAAGCTAGCAACGCAAAGCTATCAAGCTAGAAAAGAACAGCTAGCAAGCCAGCAACGCAAAGTTAGCAAGCTAGCAACGCAAAGCTAGCAAGATAGATAGCAATGCATGCAAGCAAGCAACGCAAAGGTACCAAGCTAACAATGCAAAACTAGCAAGCTAGCAACGCACATCTAGCAAGCTAGCAACGCAAAGCTACCAAGCTAACAACGCAAAGCGAGCAAGCTAGCAAAAAAAAGGTAGCAAGCTAGCAAAGCCAAGCTAGCAGGGTAGAAAAGCAAAGCTACCAAGCTAGCAACGAAAAGCTAGCAATTTAGCAACGCAAATCTAGGAAGCTAGCAACGAAAGCAAACGACCAAGGGACGCAAAGCTTGTAAGCTAGCCACGCAAAACTAGGAAGCTATCAACGCAATGCATGCAGGCTAGCATCGCAAATCTAGCAAGCAAGCAACGCATATCTAGCAAGTTAGCAAGATAGCAACAGAAAATAGCAAGCTAGCAACGCAAACCTGCCTAGCTAGCAACGCAAATCTGGCAAGCTAGCAACGCAAAGCTGACAAGCTAGCATCGCAAAGCTAGCAAGGTAGCATCGCATATCTAGCTAGCTAGCAAGCTAGCAACGGAAAGCTAGCCAGTTTGCAACGCAAAACTAACAAGGTGGAAACGCATATCTAGCATGCTAGCAAGCAAGCAACGGAAAGCTAGCAACCTAGCAACGCAAAGCTAGAAAGCTAGCTACGCAAAGCTAGTAAACTACCAACGCAAAGCTAGCAAGCTCTCAACGCAAAGTTAGAAAGTTAACAAAGCAAAGCTAGAAATTTAGCAAGCTAGCAACTCAAAACTAGCAAGCTAGCAACGCGAACCTAGCAAGCTATAAACGCAAAGCTGGCAAGCTAGCTACGCACAGCTGGAAAGCTTGCAACGAATATTTAGCAAGTTAGAAACGCAAAGCAAGCAAAGCAAGCTACGCAAAGCTAGCAAGCCAGCAACGATATGTGAGCAAGGTAGCAATGCATAGCTATCAAACTACCAACGCATATCTAGCAAATAATGAAGCTAGCAAAGCAAAGCTAGCAAGCTGGCAACGCAAAGCTAGCAAGCTAGAAACGCAAAGCTGGCTAGCTAGCAACGCGTATCCAGGAAGCTAGCAACGAAAAGATAGCAAGCTAGAAACGCAAAGCTAGCAAGCTAGAAACGCAAAGTTGGCTAGCTAGCAACGCATATCCAGGAAGCTAGCAACGAAAAGATAGCAAGCTAGCAACGCAAAACAAGCAAGCTAGCAACACAAGCTAGCAAGATAGAAACGCAAAACTAGCAAGCTAGCAACGCAAGCTAGCAAGATAGCAACGCAAAACTAGCAAGCTAGCAACGCAAAGAAATCAAGACAGAATCGCAAAGCAAGCAAGCAACGCAAGTCTAGCAAGGTAGCAAAGCAAAGCTATCAAGCTAGCAAAGCGAAGCTAGCAACTGTAAGCTAGCAACGCAAAGATAGCAAGCCAGAAAATCAAAGCTAGCAAGCTACCAACGCAAACATAGCAAGCTAGCAAAGAAAAGCTGGCAACCTATCAACTCAAATTTACCATGCTAACAAGCTAGGAACCCAAAGCTAGCAAGCAAGGAACGCAAAGCTATAAAGTTAATAAATCAATGCTAGCAAGCTAGCAACGCAAGCTAGCAAGCTAGCAACGTAAATCTATCTAGCTAGCTAGTAAGCAACGCAAAGCTAGCAAGCTAGCAACGCAAAGCTGGCAAAATACCAACGCTTATATAGCAATCTAGCAAGCTAGAACGCAAAGCTAGCAAGCTAGCAAAGCAAAGATGGCATACTAGAATCGCAAAGATGACAAGCTAGCAACGCAAAGCTGGCAAGCTTGAATCGCATATATTGAAGCTAGCAACGCAAAGATATCATGGTAGCAAAGCAAAATTGCAAGTTAGCAAGGAAAATCTAGCAAGCTAGCAACGCAAGAATAAGAAGCTAATAACGCAAAATTATCAAGCTAGATCGCAAAACCTTGCAAGCTAGCAAAGCAAAGCTTCCAAGCTAGCAACGCAAAACTCGCAAGTTAGCAACGCAATGCTAGCATGCTATCAACGAAAATCTAACAATCTAACAACGCAAAGCTTGCAAGTTAGCAATGCAAAGCTAGCAAGTTAGCAACGCAAACCAGCAAGATAGCATCGCAAAGCTATCATGCTAGCAAAGCATATCTAGCAATCTAACAAGCATGCAACGGAAA
>NW_019728595.1:0-567 GCF_002891405.2 Cryptotermes secundus | reverse complement strand
GCGAGCTGTGGGATGCTATCTTGCCTACTTTGCGTTTCAAGATTGTGAGCTTTTCATTTTTAGCTTTCCAGCTGTGCGTTGCTAGCTTTCTAGCTTTTCGGTGCTAGCATGCTAGCATTGCGTTGCTAGCTTGCTAGCAACGCAAAGCTAGGTTGCTAGCAACGCAAAGCTAGGTTGCTAGCAACGCAAAGCTAGGTTGCTAGCAACGCAAAGCTAGGTTGCTAGCAACGCAAAGCTAGGTTGCTAGCAACGCAAAGCTAGCAAGCTAGCATTGCGTTGCTAGCTTGCTAGCAATTCGTGGTAGCTTGCTAGATTTGTGTTGCTACTTTGCTAGCTTGGCATTGATAACTTGCTAGCTTTGAGATTATAGATTGGCAGCCATGCGTTGCTAACTTGCTACGTTGCGTTCCCAGCTTGATACGTTGGCGTTGCTACATTGCAAGCTTGGCGTTGCTAGCTTGCTAGCTTTGCGTTGCTAGCAAGCTAGCATTGCGTTGCTAGCTTGCTAGATTGTTAGATATACGTTGCTAGCTTGATATCTTTTCGTTGCTATCTTGCTAGCTTTGC
>NW_019728594.1:0-986 GCF_002891405.2 Cryptotermes secundus | reverse complement strand
AACTCAAATCTTGCAATATAGCATGCTAGCAACGAAAGCTAACAAGCTAGCAACGCAAAGCTTCAAACTAGCAACACAAAACTGGCAAGCTAGCAACGCAAAGCTAGCAAGGTAGCAACGAATATCTAGTAAGATAGCAAGCTAGCAACGGAAAGCTATCAAGCTAGCAAAGCAAACTTAGCAAGGTAGCAACGCAAATCTAGCATGCTAGCAAGTTAGCAACGGAAAGTTAACAAACTAGCAACGTAAAGCTAGCAAGCTAACAACGCAAATAAAGCAAGCTAAGAAGCAAGCAACGGAAAGCTTGCAAGCTTGCAACGCAAAGCTAGGAAAATAGCAACGCAAATCTAGCAAGCTAGCAAACTAACATCTCAAAGCTAGCAAGCAAGCATCTCAAAGATAGCAAGCTAGGAACGCAAAACGAGCAAGCTAACAACCCAAATTTAGCAAGCTAGCAAGCAAGATAACAACGCAATGCTAGGAAGTGTGCAATGCAAAGCTTGCAATATAGCAAAGCAAAGCTACCAAGCTGGAACGCAAAGATAGCAAGCGAGAAACGAAAAGCTAGCAAGCTAGCAACGTAATGCTAGCAAGATAACAACGTCAAGCTAGCAAGCTAACAATGCAAAGCTAGCAAACTGGAAGAGAAAAGCTTGCAATCTTGAAACGCAAAGCAGGAAAGCTATCAACGCAAATCTGGCAAGATAGCAAACACAAAGTTGGCAAGCTAGCAACGCACTCCAATCAAGCTAACAACGCATATCTAGTAAGCTTCCAAGCTAGAAAAGGAAATCTACAAACTAGCAAAGCAAGTTAGTAAGCGAGCAACGCAATTGTAGCAAGCTAGCAAAGTGAAGCTAGCAAGCTAGCAACGCCAAACTAGCAAGCTAGCAACGCAATGATAGCAAGCTAGCAACGCAAAACTAACAAGCAAGATACGAAAAGCAAGCAAGCAAGCAAGCAACGCATAGTTATTAAGATAGCAA
>NW_019728593.1:0-1258 GCF_002891405.2 Cryptotermes secundus | reverse complement strand
CATCGTCACTTTCTGGTCCATGAAATCCAACCATTAAAACAAATCACGAAAAGTAACGCATATTAAGACGGATTCTGAGCTATCAATCCACAATAAGCTTACATTTTACAAACAAACTCTAGTTTGGAGTTATGGTATCCAGCTCTGGGGCTGTGCCAGTGAATCCAGTATTCAAGTGATTCAGCGCTATCAGAACAAAGTGCTAAAGTGTATTGTCAACGCACATGGTACGTTCGTAACAGTGACCTTCATCGTGACCTTGGGATCGAGGCGGTTACAGATATCATCGCTAAGTCCGCCATCTCTCATGAAAAGAGACTCCAAAACCATGTCAACATTGAAGCGTCCAAGACTTCTCAACGTGAACAATATCTTTTTTTTTCTGTGGCGCTACAGCCCCAATTTGGGCCTAGGCCTACCTCCATGAAACTCTTCGTTTCACTTCAGTTTTCGAGATCTTACACATACGGTAGGATTTCTTGAGCGAGTGATCAGCTTGTCGCAAGGCCTCTACCTGTAGACCACAGAAAAACGCACACAAACATCCATGCCCTAAGTGGGATTCGAACCCACGATCCCGGCTTCCGAGCGGGTGAAGACAGTGCATGCCTTAGACCGCTCGGCTACCGTGACCGGCGAACAATATCATTAGACGACTCAAACGGAAGAAACCGTTCGAACTAGTTAAATGTTAAAGTACTAAGTAATTCAGTGGAAGTGACTTAGTCTTAAATTACATAGTTTATTAGGTTTGGAAAAAAATTAATCGTTAGTTATCCCACTAGTTTTAATTGTAATTAAGTTCTGGGTTACCCAGCCTTTATTTTTTAAATAAAAAAAATTAGGACAGACAGCAGCACATGCGGACGCGCAGATAAACAAATGCAGATTGAAGCAGCAGCATCTAACACTAACGGTAACCACAGCGACCACAGCTCTGCATGCGCTAGCCTCGTAGTAACTGAATTTTGGTCCCCATTAAACGCGAACTTGTATCGCTGTACAATTCGCAGTAAATCGAATATCTCATTATTCGAATCCGCATTAGTCTCTACCTAGTTATATATTAGCATATGGCTACTTCGCTGACTACAAATTTATCAAGCACGCACCTGAAACAGGACGTTACCTGCTCGGTTATAATAACCCTTTCAGTTCAGCAATCGTAATTAAATTAGCGAATCAACTTCGAATACTTCACGAAGCTACAGGATCTCTCGGAACACACTTCGAAATCATTGGTCTAAATTGGTCTTCC
>NW_019728592.1:0-414 GCF_002891405.2 Cryptotermes secundus | reverse complement strand
CTTAAATTTTTGCTAATGCTGATTGTTATGATTATTATTGTTTGCTTTATCCTTATCTTTGAACCAACAGCNTTTATATGGCCTAGCTTACCACAAATTTGACATTTTGTGGTTTATGTTTAAGCTTATCTGTCGACAGAAAGGCTGAATCTGAATTTGCATTTTTACCAAATTCAGTGTCTTGCAACAGCTTAGATTTAATGAGCTCACTAGTCAAAGTTACATTGGAGTTTTCAAGTACCATACGCATGGGATAATATTCTTTAGTGAAACCCTTTAACATTAATGCGGCTAATAGCTCATCTTCTATTTTTTTTTGTTCATTGAGACTAATCTAAGATTTATTGACATGAAGGCATATATTCCTGCACATATTCCTGCATGCTTCTAGAGTCCTCAAGTTTCAAAGAGCAC
>NW_019728591.1:0-772 GCF_002891405.2 Cryptotermes secundus | reverse complement strand
TTAAGTCTGCAATCTTTACATAAAAGGAGACATCACCTTGATGCACTATTTCTTGTTCAGGTCTTTCGTGGTCTTAAATCCTGCGCTTCTCTTTTGGAAAATGTTAGCCTTCGCGTCCCTCCCAGCAATCTTAGGGACTTCTCATTGTTTGGTGTTTGTCCCTCTAATAAACACTGTCCTTCTGCTCGGTGCGCCTATGCTGCCAACACGGTGGGTAAAGATCTCGACATATTTGCAATCGGAACAGTTTCTGTCAATGACACTGAACCTAAAATTGTTCATAATATTTGTTAATGATATTCTTAATATTACTTGTGTGTATGTGGTCTTATTCTGTTGTTCTCTCCTGTTAACGTTAACTTTATTTTTTCCTGGCATTATTATTAATCTATTGTCATTATGTAGACTCTCAAATTTTGTATTTGTTTTTTAATTATTTTTATGTAATTCTATGTACTCATGCTAACCTTTTGATTGGCCTCTGTGCTGTTAAGTTGTACGTAATTAAACATGAACTTAATTGATTTAAATTAGGATGTTGAGCTGCCACACGAATAAATAAGAATTAATTGGGTTATTATTATTATTATTATTAACTTCTATGTGTGTATGTATGTGTATTGTCCTTTCTCATCACATAATGGAATAACCATTCAAAATGTATTTATTTTATTTTTCTCGCCTGTTAAAGCTAACTTAATTTTTTTTTCTTTTCTTGGAATTGTTAACTAATTTATTGATATTGTATAGACTGTCATATTTTGTATTTTGC
>NW_019728590.1:0-3017 GCF_002891405.2 Cryptotermes secundus | reverse complement strand
GCAAGCTAGCAAAGCAAAACTGGCAAGCTAGCAAACGCAAAGATGAGAAGCTAGAAAGCACAGCTGGCAAGCTAGCACCGCAAAGCAGGCTAGCTAGCAAGCAAGTAAGGCAAAGCAAGCAAGTTAGCAACGCAAACATAGGAAGCGAGCAACGAAATGGTAGCTTGCTAACCACGCAAATCTATCAAGCTAGATACGCAAAGAAGATAGCAAGCAAGAAACAACGCAGACTATCAAGATAACAACGCAAATCTAACAAGTTTGCAACGCAAACTAGCAAGCTAGCAACGCAAAGCTAGCAAGCTAGCAAAGAAAAGCTTTCAAGATACCAACGTAAATCTAGCCAGCTAGCAACGCAATGTTAGCAAGATAGCAACGCAAAACTAGCAAGCTAGCAAGGAAATATTAGCAAGCTTGCAACGCAAAGCTATCAACCTAGCAACGAACTCTACCAACCTAGCAAACGAAAAACTAGCAAGCTAGTAAAGCAAAGCTAGCAAGCTAGGAACGCAAGCTAGCAAGCTAGCAACGCAATGTTAGCAAGATAGCAACGCAAAACTAGCAAGCTAGCAAGGAAATATTAGCAAGCTTGCAACGCAAAGCTATCAACCTAGCAACGAACTCTACCAACCTAGCAAACGAAAAACTAGCAAGCTAGTAAAGCAAAGCTAGCAAGCTAGGAACGCAAAGCTAGCAAGGTAGCATAGCAAAGCTAACAACCTAGAAAAGCAAAGCTAGCAAGCTAGCAAAGCAAAAGCTAGCAAGCTAGGAAAGAAAATCTAACAAGCTTACAACGCAAAACTAGCAAGCTATCAAAGCAATACTAGCAAGATATGAACGCAAACAAGCAAGCTAGCATCGAAATCTAGCAATAGAGAAACGCAAAACTAGGAAGCTAGCAACGAAAATCTAGCAAGGTAGCAACGCAAATCTAGTAAGCTAGCAAGCTAGCAACTCAAAGCCTGCAAGGTAGCAACGGAAAGATAGTAAGCTTGCAACGCATAGATTGAAAGAGAGCAACGACAATCTAGCAATCTATCAATGCAAAACTAGAAAGCTAGCTAAGCGAAGCTAAGTAGCTAGCAACGCAAAGCTAGCAAGCTAGCAACGAAATGCTTACAAGATATCCACGCCAATTTAGCAAGCAAGATTCGCAAAGCAAGCAAGCAAGTAACGCAAATCTATCAAGATACCAACGCGAAGCTATCAAGAGAGAAACGCAAATCTAGCAAGCTTGCATCGCAAAGATAGCAAGCTAGCAAAGGAAAGCTAGCAAGCTAGTAACGCAAAGCAAGCCAGCTACAAAAAAAGTTAGCAAGCTAGCACGCAAAGTTAGCAAGCAAGAAACGCAAAGCTGGCAAACTAGCAAGGAACAGCTGGTAAGCTAGAAACGCAAAGCTGGCAAGCTAGCAACACAAAGCCAGCAAACTAGCAACGAAAAGCTAGGAAGCTAGCAACGCAAAGGTAGCAAGCTAGCAACGAAAATCAAGCAATCTAGCATGATAGAGACGAAAAGCTGCCAAGCTAGCAACGCAAATATTGCAAGATAGCAACGTCAAGAAAGCAAGCTAGCAACGCAAAGTTAGCAAGCTAGCAACGCAAAGCTACCAAGCTAGAACCGCAAAGCTAGCAAGCTAGCAACGAGAAGCAAGCAAGCTAGGAATCTTGCAAAGGAAATCTAGCAAGCTTGAAACGCAAAGCTAGCAAGCTGGCAACGTATAGCATGCAAGCTAGCAACTCAGACCTGGCAAGCTATCAAAGCAAACTTTGCAAGCTAGCAAAGCAAAGCTAGCAAGCTAACAACGCAAAATTAGCAAGCTATCATCGCAAGTCTAGCAATCTATCAAGATGGCAACGGAAAGCTAGCAAGCTAGAATCGCAAAGCTAGCAAGCTAGCAAAGCAAACATAGCAATCTAGCAACGCAAAGCTAGCAAGCTACCAAGCTAGAAACGGAAAGCTAGCAAGCTAGAAACGCAAAGCTAGCAAGATAGCAAAGCACAAATAGCAATCCAGCAACGCAAGGCTAGCAAGCAAGAAAAGCAAAGCAAGCAAGCAACGAAATGCTAGCAAGCTAGCAAAGCAAAGCTTGCAAGCAAGAAAAGCAAACGAGCAAGTTAGCAAAGGAAAGCTAGCAAGATAGAAACGCAAAGCTTTGCAATCTAGAAAAGCAAAGCAGGCAAGCTAGCAACGCAAATCTGGCAAGCTAGGAACGCAAAGCTGGCAAGCTAGCTTTGCAAAGCTATCAACTCAAATCTAGCAAGCTACCCAGCTTGCAATGGAAATCTAGCATGCTAGCAAAGCTAAGCTAGAAAGCTAGCAAAGCAAAGTTAGCAAGCTAGCAACGCAAATCTAGCAAGCTAGCAACTCAAAGCTAGCAAGCTAGCAAAGCAAAATTAGCAAGCTAGCAACGCAAATCTAGCAAGCTAGCAAATCAAAGATAGCAAGCTAGCAAAGCAAAGTTAGCAAGCTAGCAACGCAAACCTAGCAAGCTAGAAACCCAAATTAACAAGCTAGCAAGCTAGCAAACTAGCAACGCAAACCTAGGAAATTAGCCACGCAAAACTCGGAAGGTAGCAACGCAAAGCTTGCAAACTAGCATCAAAAAAGCTTGCAAACAAAATACGCAAAGGAACAAGCACACAAGCAACGCATAATTATCAAGATAGCAACGCTAAACAATTAAGCTAGCAACGCAAATGTAGCAGTCTATCAACGCAAAGCTAGCAAGTTAGAAAAAGCAAAGTTAGCCAGCTAGCAACCCAAAGCTGGGAAGCTAGCAAAGAAAAGCTGGCAATCTAGCAACACAAAGCTGGGAAGCTAGGAAAGCAGAGCTGGCAAGTTAGGAACGCAAATTTGGCAAGCTAGCAAACAAGCAATTAAAAGCTACCAATTTATAAACGCAAATCTAGCCTGCTAGCATCGAAATGCTATATAGTTAGCCACGCAAATCTAGCAAGCTAGCAAATAAAAGCTAGCAACATACCAACGCAAATCTAACAAGCTAGCAAAGCAAAGT
>NW_019728589.1:3383-5587 GCF_002891405.2 Cryptotermes secundus | reverse complement strand
TACCTACACCCCTGAAACCTGGACACTGAACATTTCTGATGAAAACGCTCCTTAATATTTGGTAGAAAAAATTATAAAGAAAATATATGGTCCTGTTTGTGAAGATGATGTTTTGAGGGCTAGATGCTACTCAGAAATTAATAGTTTACTTCAAGCAGAGGATATAGTGAGGCATGGCTTGGTTGGCTGGGCAATATGGAGCAAATGGAGAGTGAGAGGACTCTGAAATGTCTACTGAACAGTAAACTCTTCAGAGTTTGTAAAAGAGGAAGACCTGAGAAGAGGTGAAGGATGGCCTTAGACAAACAAGGATTGGTAAATGGAAAGAGAAGGCAAGGGAATGAATTACATGGCGGCCAATCGTGAAGGAAGCCAAAGCCCACCAAGGGCTGCAGGGCTGAGGAAGGAGGACAAACTCAATTGACATAAATGTGGTACTGACAGTTTTATACACACACAAAAGAAAAAAATGTTGCATTCCTTGAACAAAAACTTAACACCATCATTGCATCATATACAAAACTGGCAGATGGTAGTACAGTTGGTTGAGGCACTTTGCTACAAGACGGAAGGTCACGAGTTCGATTCCCGCTGAGGTCACTGGATTTTTCAAATTACCTGATCCTTCCAGCCGCAATATGACCCTGGGGTGGATACAGCCTCTAACAGAAATGAGTATCAGGAATCTTCCTGGGGGTAAAGGGTGGCCTGATGACATAAGCCTGACAACCTCACCACCATCTGGAAGCTGGCTAGAAAATGTGGGAGCCTCGACATCTCACAACCCTATGTGCCTCTAGCCATGTCACAGAAATAGCTTTCCCTATATATATACAGGGTGTCCCAGGAGGAATGGACCAAACTTCGGGAGGGTGTTCCTTATGTTAAAGTATGCCGATATAACCCAAAACACCTATGTCCAAAGTTGAACGGTTACGGAGATAATGGCACGAGAAAAGTGTGGTCTTCTGGCAGGTCCACGCACTATAGCTGTCAGCTGAGACCCTTATCTCTTTGTCCTTGAGTGATGTGAGTCACACAACCGTAAGCTCATGCGCTACTTACAGAGCCTACAGATTACATTGCGGCGGGGTCGTGAATGGGTGGTAAATTAGTTGTGTGATGAGCCTCGACATCTCACAACCCTATGTGCCTCTAGCCATGTCACAGAAATAGCTTTCCCTATATATATACAGGGTGTCCCAGGAGGAATGGACCAAACTTCGGGAGGGTGTTCCTTATGTTAAAGTATGCCGATATAACCCAAAACACCTATGTCCAAAGTTGAACGGTTACGGAGATAATGGCAAGAGAAAAGTGTGGTCTTCTGGCAGGTCCACGCACTATAGCTGTCAGCTGAGACCCTTATCTCTTTGTCCTTGAGTGATGTGAGTCACACAACCGTAAGCTCATGCGCTACTTACAGAGCCTACAGATTACATTGCGGCGGGGTCGTGAATGGGTGGTAAATTAGTTGTGTGATGAGCCTCGACATCTCACAACCCTATGTGCCTCTAGCCATGTCACAGAAATAGCTTTCCCTATATATATACAGGGTGTCCCAGGAGGAATGGACCAAACTTCGGGAGGGTGTTCCTTATGTTAAAGTATGCCGATATAACCCAAAACACCTATGTCCAAAGTTGAACGGTTACGGAGATAATGGCAAGAGAAAAGTGTGGTCTTCTGGCAGGTCCACGCACTATAGCTGTCAGCTGAGACCCTTATCTCTTTGTCCTTGAGTGATGTGAGTCACACAACCGTAAGCTCATGCGCTACTTACAGAGCCTACAGATTACATTGCGGCGGGGTCGTGAATGGGTGGTAAATTAGTTGTGTGATGAGCCTCGACATCTCACAACCCTATGTGCCTCTAGCCATGTCACAGAAATAGCTTTCCCTATATATATACAGGGTGTCCCAGGAGGAATGGACCAAACTTCGGGAGGGTGTTCCTTATGTTAAAGTATGCCGATATAACCCAAAACACCTATGTCCAAAGTTGAACGGTTACGGAGATAATGGCAAGAGAAAAGTGTGGTCTTCTGGCAGGTCCACGCACTATAGCTGTCAGCTGAGACCCTTATCTCTTTGTCCTTGAGTGATGTGAGTCACACAACCGTAAGCTCATGCGCTACTTACAGAGCCTACAGATTACATTGCGGCGGGGTCGTGAATGGGTGGTAAATTAGTTGTGTGATGAG
>NW_019728589.1:0-541 GCF_002891405.2 Cryptotermes secundus | reverse complement strand
ATCATTCCATCTCTCTGCCGCTTTAGTCCCTAAAATTAAACATACGAACATACAATAATATAATGCAATTTACTTTTATAAAATACACTCATAATTACAACTTATGAGCAGAAAATAAATAAATACACAAATAAAATAATTCAAACTTAAGGTGATTTCCACATTACTACTGCCACTGAACAAACATTACACCATAGCAACAAAAGACTCCATCTTACCAAAACGAATCTCTCTAGTTCCTCCTCCTTACTCTTTGTCTTCTTACGTTTACAAAATAACATGCCCATTCTTACTTATACAGCAGTATTACAAATTAAAGACCACACTCCACGCACTGTCCAAACGCTCCAAACAAATGTGGCATCTAACTGACCGTTATTGACGGTTATTGACAGTTCACTTCACACACCCGTACCCCCGTACACGCGTAACTGTAACATGATTAGTGGGTTCCGTGGTTACATGCCAACGTGCTGCCACCTGTGCTTCATTCTCTACAAACAGAACTTCTGTTAAATTACAAGTTACAAAATTAATATTA
>NW_019728588.1:0-475 GCF_002891405.2 Cryptotermes secundus | reverse complement strand
TTATCATTAAACAGAAATCGACTCGTACATTTATTAACAATTAATAAAATTTAATTCACTGTAGAGTGTAGAAAATACACTTCTATTAAAGTAAATACAGTAATTCTACTCATACCTTCAATGTGATACTTGCGCCTGCGTAGCTGCACACAGGCGACTGATCCGTCGTGGAATCATTGACAACGCAAGTCTCATTTCTTCATCGATGGATTTGAGCCATTTGATGTCTTACTTTCAGTTAACGTCGAGAAGCCCAGTTCTACAGATATGTAGTTGAAAATGGCAATAACACATTAACTGCCATCTCGGAGATAGCCGGGTATCCACTCCTTATTGCCAACCAAAACGTATCCAAAGGCACTTTGAGAAGTTTTAGTTTCAATGTTCTGTCTGCTTTTAAGTCTGCGAGTTCCTCTTGTACATTAATAGCAAGATGTTCTGAATTCGCAACAAATGGATCACGAACCCAGTCGAA
>NW_019728587.1:0-494 GCF_002891405.2 Cryptotermes secundus | reverse complement strand
CTCCAAATACCCCGGCACCAAAACAGCTGTTGGCCTGTGTTATGTCGACAAAGCGGACAGAATGACAAACCGTTACAGCATCAGTCGTCAGACCTGGAAATGGACAAATAAACTATTTTTCCATTTCCTGGATCTGACAATTCTGAACAGCTTCATCTTGTTGTCATCCTGTGGCGCGAAATTGTCACATCGAGACTTTCGTCTCGCCCTTGTGTGCAACATGGTGGAAGAAGCTGGAAGGGGTCCACCTCACACTCAAAGGTCCATTGGTCGACCTCCTGCCGTGTCGTTAGTAAAACGATTAGAGGAAGCCCGTCGACATCACTGGCCTGCTTCCTCTAAATCGCAACTGAGGTGTCATGTGTGCTCTTCGCATGGGAAGCGGTCTAGTGTTTGTACGAAGTGCGTGAGGTGCGACGTCGGACTCTGCATTTCGGAACGTTTTTGGTAGTACCATACGAAGGCCACATTACCATAGATGACGCAGGAGGGAA
>NW_019728586.1:0-220 GCF_002891405.2 Cryptotermes secundus | reverse complement strand
TTGTTTGCACTTGAGACAGCGTTTTTATCATTATATCATTTATCGATAGCTCTGTTCCTTATCCACCAGAGTGTCATCTAAGCTGCATGGGTATTGTCCATGCATTTTTTTCTTTTCCCATTTTTCTTTTGTGTTCTGAGCTATTGCCTTTTTTGTAAAAAAATTGTGTGCTTGTGGGCTGTGTTAGGCAAAGAACTTGTGTTGCGTTGGTGTGTCCTAA
>NW_019728585.1:288-527 GCF_002891405.2 Cryptotermes secundus | reverse complement strand
CCAGCCTCTGAACATGCGCATGCGCGTCTGCTACCTGCACAGCCATGAAGCTGAACTGTGCTGCTACCTAGTGATACCCATAGTAAACCTATTGTGTCCATTACGGCTCAGTTACTTCCATTTGTGACATATTTACTGACCCTTCCCCGTAACTGTGTGCAACTCCATGGAATAAGAGTCTATGAGAAGCACCTCACGTACGGTGGGGCTGGGCAGAGAAATCTGACGGATCGCCCGCC
>NW_019728585.1:0-241 GCF_002891405.2 Cryptotermes secundus | reverse complement strand
TAGGCGTCTTCCTTTCTCATCTGAAGACGGAAACAGATCCAGTTTCCGAAACGTCGTGTCCTCTATTACTTAGATTGTCCTCTATTACCTAGAATTCCAGTCGATGGAGAAAGTCCAAAAACCTAGTAATAACAGTTAGCTGTTTACTTGGAAGAAACTCTGCGTAGAGGTTATCGTGGTGGGATCGTGCATTGCTGAAGCAACGTGCAGATCAATAACGAAGTGAGAAGGATGTTCAGAG
>NW_019728584.1:261-410 GCF_002891405.2 Cryptotermes secundus | reverse complement strand
AGTACCCCTGGCAAAACAAGCGGAAGTGAAGGAAATGCTCGACAAAATGAGAGGACAGGGGTTATAGAAGAATCGGACAGCTCTTGGTCGTCCCCGGTCGTTCTGGTCAGGAAGAAGAATGGGGAGCTCCGTTTCTGTGTGGACTACAG
>NW_019728584.1:0-187 GCF_002891405.2 Cryptotermes secundus | reverse complement strand
GGCCGGAGCCAAATGGTTTTCAACTCTCGATTTAAAGAGTGGCTATTGGCAAGTGGATGTACACCCAGACGACAAAGAGAAAACAGCGTTTTCGACAAGGCAAGGGTTATGGCAGTTCACAGTCATGCCCTTCGGCCTCTAAAATGCCCCGGCAACCTTCGAAAGGCTAATGGAGACAGTCCTACGA
>NW_019728583.1:0-745 GCF_002891405.2 Cryptotermes secundus | reverse complement strand
TTTTTCTTGAATAAAAAAAATATATTCATGGATAACTTATGTGCAACCAAGAAAGAAACGAGATATTTATTGTACGATTTGAAATTCAAACAAAGGCGGTTATGAAGAGGTGTGTCTTCTGGGATATAGCGCTGTGTAGTCCGTCGGACGACCGACGTTTCGGAGGCACATGAAGCAGGTAACAAATCTGCTTGCTACCCCTTATACTCTGATCTCATACTTGGCTTATTTTCGGCCCTGGCATGTTTCTCCATAATGTCGGTTTACTTTCAGAGGACTACACGGTGTTAAATCGCATATCGGTCATAACCACCGCTGTCTGATTAAAAAAATCATAAAAANTTGTTTATTATCCAACTATTTCATCGAGTGCAAAATACAGATCAGCATACATTACCGACTTAAAGCAGTTGCGTTATAGTATAAGAAGGATTTAAATGAGTAGTTTTGTGCACTCATGAAATTAAAAAAGAAGTTTTAAGATTTTTTATTCATACAGAGGTGGCTATGACAGATATACGATTTCACACCCTGTAGTCACGTAAACTTCGGGGTTAGCGCCCTCCTATTAACCTTGCCTCTCTCGCCACGACACGATTTCTGTACTTGCTCGGGCCTGGTAACTGCTGGCTTACCTCTCCAGACCCTTCAACACTCCTCTCTGATGATTTCCCATGTAGCCCCTCACCGCTCTTCTCCTCCTGTTCTTATACAGTTCGACTCGACATTACTCTGTGAGTCTGTG
>NW_019728582.1:0-423 GCF_002891405.2 Cryptotermes secundus | reverse complement strand
TTGATATGAAGTTATTGAAACCAAGCTCTGTAATTAATTAGATGTGATGAATATGAATTTATAAAAATTTACTACATTAAATGATCTTCTATATCTCAGTAGATGATTAGTAATATCGAGGGAGGAATGAATGAAATTTGTGTATGATTCTTTTACGTTATATGTAAACTACTGAAGTGACTTGAATTCTGTGTTACCTTGTATAATAAGCATATAAGTGTTTTTGTTAATTATTGTCATTTCTTAAGAACTGTGTTGTATACTTGTATTATTTACTTTGTTGTTTGGATTTCAAAGGCAAATAAGTAGTAATGTTGGTCAATTCCATGGAATCAAAATTGCCAAAATTACTCCTGGGGAGATTGTAAAAGTCCAAATCTTTTAATACTGTAATGGACGCATGTTCCTTTTCAGCCATTTCAA
>NW_019728581.1:0-479 GCF_002891405.2 Cryptotermes secundus | reverse complement strand
AGCAGTAGACATGTGCGCATCAATCAGTATCTGAGCGGTACACGTATCTTCTCTTAAATTAGGTGAGCTGCGGTTAGGTGAGGTATGGTGACGTGACTTGGCGTGACTTTGCGTGATTTCTGGTAACTTGGCCTGATTTGATTTGAATTGGCGTGACATGACATCATTACGCGTGACTTGGCGTGATTTGACGTAACAAGGCGGAACTTGGCGTGCCTTGACGTAATAATGCGTGACTTGGGGTGGTTTAACGTTACAAAGCGTGACTTTACGTGTCCTGACATAACTTCACGTGAGGCGAAGCGAGACCAGGCGAGGAGAAGCAAGGCTATGCTAGGTTGTCTTAGGTTAGGTTAGGTTACGTCAAGTTAGGTTAGGTTAGTTTAGATTAAGTTAGGTTACGTTAGGTTTGGTTAGGGCATATAATATAATACGGCATGTTAGTTTTGCGCAGTAGATATGTGCGCATCAATCAGTGA
>NW_019728580.1:0-1229 GCF_002891405.2 Cryptotermes secundus | reverse complement strand
TTCTTGTGTGTCACCTTACACCATGTGGAAGACGCGACCGGAAGGGTAACAGCATCGTTCAGCGTGGTAGCACAGTCAAGGTTTTGTCAGCTTTGAGGTAGGATAAGTCACAAATTATAAACAAATACGTAAAATGTCTTCATTTCCCAGTTGGGAAGTGAATACAAATGCTAGTAGGTCCTAAGCTGCTATCAGAAGTTCACAACACAAGCATTGACTTCTACAGTTACTATGTCTGGAGATAGGGAGTAGCCCTATCGGTTGGGCCCAACTGAGTAAGTTTCACTTGAAGACAGAGACAGAACCCAGTCTCTGAAACGTTGTGTTTGAAAGATAAAAGAGGATGGTATTTTAAGATAAAGGCAGTATGGTGGATAGTGTTCAGAAACATAATATTTGTACTAATGTACCATCGTTACAAACTTTTCAATCTTATACTGAACGTAAGTTGAATTCTGGCGAACGGTATTTTTGACTATAATGCAAGTGAGACATGATGGACACACTTTAATCTTGGCGCTAGATGAAGGCAAGTAGTCAGCTTCAAGNAGTGGTCAGCTTCAAGTCCCTGGTGGTTTAGCCCCAGGGATACAGTCTCAAGGACGAATTGTATATGAGGCTAGGGTGGGCCTCAGAGCGGGGACCCACCCTCCTGCACAGTGGCTGTAATGACTGGAAGGTTTAAGCTGACCACTCATGTCCACCCAGTGCCAAGGTTATGAATAGTGGAGCTATACATCCAATTCCCCTTGTATCTATGCCATGAATATGTATGCGGGAGTGGATGTATAGATCCATATATTTTGAATGTTGGCAGTAGTAGCAGGTGAGTGGTCAGCTTCACAGCCTGGTGGCTTTAACCCCAGGGAAACAGCCCCTCACTACCACTGGATTGAATGCTGGGTGGACCCCAAAACTGTCTGGGTGATTTGGAGAGGAGAAAAATCTTATCCCTACTGGGACTCAAACTCCAATCCCTCAGCTGTCCAACCCTTAGCCAGTTGCTATACGAACTGCGCTAGTGCTTACCTTTTACTCTGAGATTTCTCCATTCTTGTGACATTCAGACAAGGACAAGCACTGTAACTGACATTGGTAAATTTGACCTCTTCCATAAGCTGGATGAGACTATGCTAAATTTTACAGTCCACATACACATATAGCTCTGGAGTCAGTTAAGACTGTGTTGTATGCTTGATCAGCTGAAGGTCAGTTTTCACACAACCTGA
>NW_019728579.1:259-466 GCF_002891405.2 Cryptotermes secundus | reverse complement strand
GTGATCTGAGTAAGGCTTTTGACCGAGTAAATCATGATATATTGCGATCAAAAATGGAATTTTATGGAATTGAAGGAGCTGCTGAGAAATTTATGAGATCCTATTTGAGAGGAAGATACCAGAGAATAATTTTGTATGAAAACGGGAGTAAATGTTGTTCTGAATGGAAAGAAATACAGTGCGGAGTGCCTCAGGGCTCTGTATTAG
>NW_019728579.1:0-203 GCF_002891405.2 Cryptotermes secundus | reverse complement strand
TATATCTGACCTATCCAAACCAATATTATTTGCAGACGATACAAGTATCCTTATCTTTGACAAGAATCCTGTGAAATTCAAAATCAGAATAAATGAATTATTTGAGATGATAAATGAATGGTTTAGGAAAAATGAGCTAGTAATAAATAAGGAAAAATCTTATTTTCTACAGTTTAGAACTAAAAACAGTAAAAACTTAAATA
>NW_019728578.1:287-719 GCF_002891405.2 Cryptotermes secundus | reverse complement strand
GGCTTCACCGTCTGCCAGTACAGCTTGCAGGAATCTGTAAACACGACACACAGTTACATGGGCTGGCCCGTGTGTATTAAAACAAAATACACTTGGAAGCAGGCATTCCTGTCTCACCGGTCACTAATGTAAATAAAATAGAGCGGGGATATATTATCTATAGGAAATTATATACTTATAGAATGTTAATCCCTATCAATATGAGGGCGATTGTTCAACTCAATCATTGATTCATGTATATGAAATGTTGTGAACAAGGGCCGAGGAAACGTAATTTTTTTTAGCGTATGAGAATTGAAAATTTAGGTCCTATTTCACGGCTACAAAATATTTCTTAATTACGAAACAGTCCGTTCAATGATGGTTAATGAAATTTTCGTAGCTTATCCTGAGAATCATATTAATCCCATGATATACCGTATTTACGCATGT
>NW_019728578.1:0-243 GCF_002891405.2 Cryptotermes secundus | reverse complement strand
GAGGAAAATTGGGGTGCGGCTTATATTCGAAATATTCAAAATCACACTTTATTAAAAAAAATTATATTCATAATTAGTAATACAAGGTGTTCTACTACTGAAATAATATTCCAAGAAAATTATTTTTTCTATAATTTTAATCTGAAAATTGTGCTGCGGCCCATACACGCACGAGGCCTATAAATGCGTAAATACGGTATTCTGTAGACAAAACGCAGATTTTCTACAGTGTTAAAAGTCATA
>NW_019728577.1:13309-18259 GCF_002891405.2 Cryptotermes secundus | reverse complement strand
AATTCATATAATTTTAACGAAAAATCCTTTCAAGATTTCAACACAGTAAAAATAATATAAATTATTTTGTGAAAGATTTTACACTAATTCTGGGAAATCTAGCAGTATTTTGACGATTTACATAATAATTCAGGAAATTTAAATAAATATTGAACGATTCGAAGTTATTTTGAGGAATTATAATTGAAATTTGAACGGTTACAATGAAGTGAATATAATTAAACCTAAAATTCTTTGAAATGTTGACCTGAGCATAAAGAATTTCAACGAAATTATAAATGATTTCACCCTAATTTAAGGAATCCCTTCAAATTTCTGATTATTACTCTATTATGAAACGAATTTCAATATAATGTTCTGAAAATCTGAGTTAATATAAAGAATTTAAACAAAAAATTAGAACGAAATCCGCCTATTACTTGACAATTTTTCAGAATATTCTTTGACGATTTCATATTAATACAACAAATTACAGACAATATGTGAAAAGTTTCTTATAATTAAATGGAATTCTGTCAAATTATTGACGATTTCTACATTACATTAGTGAAATTTTCGTTAATTCTGATTGATATTTTCTTTACTTTAATGAATATAAACCAGGTTTTGAAAGATTTCAAAGTAATATATGGAATTTTTAAAAATATTTTATCCAGATTTCTAGTCAGTACAAAGAATTTATACAAATTGTTGAAGATTTCACTTTAATTTATGGAAAACTATTGAATTTTTTTTAACGATATTTATTTATTAACCTATTTTAATCAGATTTTGAAGGATTTTATGATTCTTTAAGTAATACTAAACTAATTTTGACCTTCTTAAACCAAATTCATATAATTTTAAGTAATAACTCCTTCTCGATTTCAACTTAATATAAATTATATTAATTATATTGTGCAAGATTTCACATAATTTTGGGAATTCTAGCAGACTTGTTGACGATTTACATTATATTTCCGGAACTCTAAAGAAAATTAGAACCATCCGGAGTTAGTTTAAAGGATTTTAATTGAATTTTGAATGAATTCAATGAAATAAATATAATTGTAACCTAAAATTCTTTGAAATGTTCACGTTAAAATAAAGAATTTCAACGAATTTATAAAAGATTTCACTCTAATTTAAGGAATTCCTTCAAATTTCTGATTATTACTGTATTATGTAACGAATTTAAAAAAATGTTCTGAAAATCCAAGTTAATTTAAATTATTTAAACAAATTATGAACGAAATCAACCTATTTCTTGACAATTTTGCCGAATATTCTTTGACAATTTCATGTTAATATAACAAATTTCAGACAATATGTGAAAGTTTTCTTATTAATAAATGGAATTCTGTCGAAATTATTGACGATTTCTACAATATATTAGGGAAATTTAAGTGAATTCTGATTGATATTATGTTATTTTTAACGAATATAAACCAGGTTTTGAAAGATTTCAAAGTAATGTATGGAATTTTTTAAAAATACTTATTCAAGATTTCAAGTAATTATAAATAATTTCAACAAATTGTCAAAGATTCCACTTTAATTGACGGAAATCTATCCAATTTTCTAATGATATTAAATTATTACTTAATTTTAATTATATTTTGTTGGAATCGATGATAATTTGAGTAATTCTAAGTATAATTTGACCTTCTTCAACCTAATCCATATAATTTTAAAGAAAAATCCTTTCAAGATTTCAACACAATATAAATAATATAAATTATTTTGTGAAAAATTTTACACTAATTCTGGGAATTCTAGCAGTATTTTGACGATTTAAATAATAATTAAGGGAATTTAAATAAATATTGAGCGATTCGAAGTTAATTTGAGGAATTATAATTTAATTTTGAACGGTTACAATGAAATGAATATAATTTAAACCTAAAATTCTTTGAAATGTTCCCCTTAGCATAAAGAATTTCAACCAATTTATAAATAATTTCACACTAATTTAAGGAAATCCTTCAAATTTGTGATTACTACTGCATTATGAAATGAAATTCAATAAAATGTTCTGAAAATCTAAGTTAATTTAAATAATTTAAACAAATTATGAACGAAATCAACCTATCTCTTGACAATTTTTCCGAATATTCTTTGGCGATTTTATGATAATATAACAAATTACAGACAATATGTGAGAGATATCTTATTATTTAATGGAATTCTGTCCAAATTATTGACGATTTCTACATTTTATTAGTAAAATTTAAGTCAATTCTGATTGATATTATGTAAATTTTAACGAATATTAATCAGCTTTTGAAAGATTTAAAAAAATGTATGGAATTTTTGAAAAATAATTATTCCAGATTTCAAGTAATTATAGAGAATTTCTACAAACAGTCAAAGATTCCACTTTAATTTATGGAAAACTATTGAATTTTTTACCGATATTTATTTATTAATCTTTTTAATCAAATTTTGAAAAATTTTATGATTCTTTAAGGAATACTAAACTAATTTTGACCTTCTTAAACCAAATTCATATAATTTTAACCAATAACTCCTTCCCGATTTCAACTTAATATAAATAATATTAATTATGTTGCGCAAGATTTCACATAATTTTGGGAATTCGAGCAGAATTGTTGACGATTTACCATTATATTTCCGGAATTCTATAGAAAATTAGAACAATCCGCAGTTAGTTTAAAGAATTTTAATTGAATCTTGAACGAATTCAATGAAATATATGTAATTTTAACCTAAAATTCTTTGAAATTTTCACGTTAAAATAAAGAGATTCAACGATTTTATAAAAGATTTCACACTAATTTAAGGAATTCCTTCAAATTTCTGATTATTACTTTATTATGAAACGAATTTCAATAAAATGTTCTGAAAATCTTAGTTAATTAAAAGAATTTAAACAAATTATGAACGAAATCAACTTATTTCTTGACAATTTTTCCGAATATTATTTGACGATTTCATATTAATATAACAAGTTACAGACAATATGTGAAATATTTCTTATTATTAAATGGAATTCTGTCCATAATATTGATGATTACTACCTTTTATTAGGGAAATTTACGTGAATTCTGATTGATATTTTCTATATTTTATTAAATATAAACCAGGTTGTGAAAGATTTCGAAGTAAGATATTGAATATTTGAAAAATAATTTATCCATTTTTCAAGTAATTACAAAGAATTTAAACAAATTTTCAAAGATTCCACTTTAATTTATGGAAAACTATTGAAATTTTTACCCTTATTTATTTATTAATTTTTTTAATCAAATTTTGAAAAATTTTATGATTCTTTAAGGAATACTAACCTGATTTTGAACTTCTTAAACCAAATTCATATAATTTAACCAATAACTCCTTCTCGATTTCAACTTAATATAAATTATATTAATTATATTTTGCAAGGTTTAATAAAATTTTCGGAATTCTAGCTGACTTGTTGACGATTTGCATTTTATTTTCTGAATTCTAAAGAAAATTAGAACCATCCGCAGTTAGATTAAAGAATTTTAATTGAATTTTGAACGAATTCAATGAATAATATATAATTGTAACATAAAATTCTTAGAAATGTTCAGGTTAAGTAAAGAATTTCAGCGAATTTATAAAAGATTTCACTCTAATTTAAGGATTTCCTTCAAATTTCTGATTATTACTGTATTATGTAAGGAATTTTAAAATGTTCTGAAAATCTAAGTTAATTTAAAAATTTAAAAAATTATGAACGAAATCAACCTATTTATTTACAATTATTCCGAATATTCCTTGACAATTTCATATTAATATAACAAATTACATACCATATGTGAAAGATTTCTTATTATTAAATGGTATTCTGTTCAAATTATTGATGATTTCTACAGTATAATATGGAAATTTACGTCAAATTTAATTGATATTATGTTAATTTTAACAAAAATAAACCAGGTTTTGAAAGTTTTCAAAGTAATGTATGGAATTTTTGAAAAATAATTATTCCATATTTCAAGGAATTTTAAAGAATTTCAAAAAACTGTCAAAGAATCCACTTTAATATACGGAAATCTATCCAATTTTCTTACGATATTAAATTATTAAATAATTTTAATCATATTTTTTAGGAATCAATGATAATTTAAGTAATTCTAAGCTAATTTTGACCTTCTTCAACATAAATCATATAATTTTAACGAAAAATCCTTTCAAGATTTCAACACAATATAAATAATACAAATTATTTTGTGACAGATTTTACATTAATTCTGGGAATTCTACTAGTATTTTGACGATTTACTTATTAATTCAGAATATGTAAATAAATATTGAACATTTCGATGTTAATTTAAGGGCTTATTATTTTGAGCGCTTACAATGAAATGAATATAATTTAAACCTATAATTCTTTGAATTATTCCCATTAGCATAAAGATTTTCAACGAATTTATAAAAGATTTCACACTAATTTAAGGAATTCCTCCAAATTTCTGATTACTACTCTATTATGAAAGAATTTTTGACAATTTTTCCGAATATTCTTTGACAAATGCATGTTAATATAACAAATTGCAGACAATATGTGAAATATTTCTTATTATTAAATGGAATTCTGTCCAAATTATTGACGATTTCTACATTATATTAGGGAAATTAAAGTCAATTCTGATTCATTATATGTTATTTTTAACGAACATAAACTAGGTTTTAAAAGATTTTAAGTAATTTATGGAATTTTTGAAAAATAATTATTCCACATTACAAGTAATTAAAAAATGTCAACAAAATGTCTAAGATTAAACTTTAATATACGGAAATCTATCCAATTTTCTTACGATATTAAATTATTAATTAATTTTAATCATATTTTGTAGGAATCCATAATAATTTAAGTAATTCTAAGCTAAATTTTACCTTCTTCATCCTAATTCATATAATTTTAACGAAAAATCCTTTCAAGATTTCAACACAATATAAATAATATAAATTATTTTGTGA
>NW_019728577.1:0-10107 GCF_002891405.2 Cryptotermes secundus | reverse complement strand
CAATTTATAAAAGATTTCACCCTAATTTAAGGAATTCCTTCAAATTACTGATTATTACTGTATTATGTAACGAATTTTAATAAAATGGTTTGAAAATCTAAGTTTATTAATGTATGTAAACAAATTATGAACGAACTCAACCTATTTCTTGAAAATTTTTCCGAATATTCATTGACAATTTCATGTTAATATAACAAATTACAGACAATATGTGAAAGATTTCTTATTATTAAATGGAATTCTATGCAAATTATTGAAGGTTTCTACATTATATTGGGGAAATTTAAATCAATTCTGATTGATATTATGTTAATTTTAACGAATATAAACCAGGTTTTGAAAGATTTCATAGTAATGTATGCAATTTTGCAAAATAATTATTCCTGATTTCAAGTTAATATAAAGAATTTCAACAAATTGTCAAAGATTCCACTTTAATGTATGGAAAACTATTGAATATTTTACCGATATTTATATATTTATCGATTTTAATGAAATTTTGAAGGATTTTATGATTCTTTAAAGAATACTAAACTAATTTTTACCGTCTTAAACCAAATTCATATAATTTTAACAAATAACTCCTTCTCGATTTTAACATAATATAAATTATATTAATTATGTTGTGCAAGATTTCACATAGTTTTGAGTATTCTATCAGCCTTGTTGACGATTTACATTATATTTCCGGAATTCTAAAGAAAATTAGAACCATCCGCAGTTAGTTTAAAAATTTTAATTGAATTTTGAACGAATTCAATGAAGTATATATTGTGACATGCTGAGCTGTGGATGACGACCCTCCCCACCTCCCGCCAGCCGTGATGCGCCGAGCGAAGCCGAAGCGAGCCAATATTAGCCGTGTCCTAGCATCCTTGTCGCTAGGCAACGCGAGTCAACAGCCTTGACGTCACCAATTTGTAACAGCGGTTACTTCCGGACAGCGTGGCTAGCAACAAGGCACCAGACGACAATTGTCCGATCAAGGCTACATAAGGAGCAGCGCAGGCTATTCACAGTCAGTTGTACTGCGACAGTCAGTCAGTCCTGGAGCTATCTCCGAGTTAGTTCCGAGTTAGCCAGCAACCAGTCAGTTGGTTTGTGGCATTTGGAGTGTACTAAATGTGATACTGCAGATAGCAGTAATCGTAAATCTGTAATTTGTTTTATTGTAAGTTCGAATGTGAAATAAAATTCGCTACATCAAATACATCGAGAAGTTATTTGTCGCGAAATACTCCCGATACACTACAACTGGTGTCAGAAGTGGGATTAGAACTTACACACGTGACAATTTGGTGTCAGAATTTTTACGAACTTAAACACGCCTGACAAATAATTGGATTATTGTGAATCGAGTATTCGACTGCTACAACATGGACATGGAAAAGATGATGGAAATGTTGGCAAGAATTGACGCCAACGTGAAATCTAACCGAGAAGAAATGAAGGCCGATAGAAGGAAAGACAGAGAAGATTTCCTGGCCAAATTAGACGCCTACAAAGAACAAATGGACGTCATGCTGGAAAAATTAGACGCCGAATTCAATGCCTGGCAGAAAGGGACGGAAGACTGCCAGGATGTAACGGAGAAAAATCCAAGAAGAAAAGCGGTTGTAGTCAACCGGCAGTTGATTCCTAACGAAGACAATGAGACGTTGGCCTGCCCAGTGGACACGAAACCTGCGACAGCACAACAAGAAGAAGTCCACATAGTGATACCGGGCGGAGCGACGATGGCCTGCCTAGTAATGGAGGCACGTCAAGAAGAAGATCAGGCCTCAGCAAACAGGAACCCTGAGGTGGCAGAATTACAAGAGGTACCCGTACAAGACGCCGAAGTAATGCCGGTCGGAGAACCGAAGAAGAAAAGGCGCAGGGACCGACATCGACGAAACATGAAGAATCCGACGCGGAGAAGTCGCGGACCCCAGATGAAGTTGGCCGTCGTCCACAGGAAGGTGTCCCGCCGCGCAACAGTGGAATGGCGCAAACGCAACATCTTCAAGAAGTCTACGACCCAAGGGAATTGTGGCCCATGGCACGAATTGGCTGCCTACAGCAATGTGACTAGTCGTGCAGGTGCGACACGGCGCGAGGGAGATCCCGTAAGGAGAAGCTCAACGAGGATCAATGCTGGGCAAAAAGCCGGGAAAGGAAGGACTGGAACCGTGACAGGACAGACGTCCGGGAGGCAGCGTCAGTCACACCTGAAATGCAGCAAGGACATAAGGAAACAGGAAGTGAATGAACTAGGCGGCGGACAGCCGCGATATGTGAAGGAAGCAGACCTGAGAAAAACTGCAAGACTGCAGATCGCCAAGCGGGTAGCTGGATTTTCTGTCTGCCTACGACACGGCAAGGATTGGACCTTGTGGAGGGGATGACCCCCTCCAAAACGGAAAAAGAGAATTCCAGCAGAGGAGGAACCGGTAGTGTAGAAGTACCGGCCTACCAAGGACGAATGAAAGTGATGGATGAATGGGACAAAATTGGATATTCTGGCAAGCTGAAAGGAAACCGCTCGAGGCGAGCTTTGTCTTAAGAAGGGAGCGGATGTACCGGACGAAGAATAGCCGCTGCAAGAAGCGTAGCCGCAACAACAGGAGACACTGCAAGACCAGCTTCCGAAGCAAAGGAACGGGGATGCGCCGTTAGGCTATTCGGGACGAACAGCCTTAAGGAGGGAGCAGTGTGACATGCTGAGCTATGGATGACGCCCATCCCCCGAAACTGCAAGCCGAGATGCGCCGAGCGAAGCCGAAGCGAGCCGATGTTAGCCGAGTCCTAGCATCCTGGCCGCTAGGCAACGCGAGTCAACAGCGGTTACGTCACCAAGTAGTAACAGCGGTTAATTCGGGACAGCGTGGCTAGCAACAATACATCAGACGAAAATAGTCCGATCAAGGCAACATAAGGAGCAGCGAAGGCAATTCACAGTCAGTTGTACTGCGACAGTCAGTCAGTCCTGGAGCTACTTCCGAGTTCGTTCCGAGTTAGCCAGCAACCAGTCAGTTGTATTGTGCCATTTGGAGTGTACTAATTGTGATACTGCAGATAGCAGTAATCGTAATTCTGTAATTAGTTTTAGTGTAAGTGCGAATGTGAAATAAAATTCGCTACATCAAATATATCGAGAAGTTATTTGTCGCGATATACGCACGATACGCGACAATATAATTGTAACCTAAAATTCTTTGAAATGTTCACGTTAAAATAAAGAATTTCACAGAATTTATAAAAGATTTCACTCTAATTTAAGGAATTACTTCAAATTTCTGATTATTACTGTATTATGTAACGAATTAAAAAAATGTTCTGAAAATCTAAGTTAATTTAAAGAATTTAAAAAATTATGAACGAAATCAACCTATTTATTGACAAATTTTCCCAATATTCTTTGACAATTTCATGTTAATATAACAAATTACAGAGAATATGTGAAAGATTTCTTATTATTAAATGAAATTCTATCCAAATTATTGATGATTTCTACATTTTATTAGGGAAATTTAAGTCAATTCTGATTGATATTTTGTATATTTTAATGAATATTAACCAGGTTTTGAAAGATTTCAAAGTAATGTATGGAATTCTTTAAAAATAATTATTCCAGATTTCAAGTAATTATAAAGAAATTCAACAAATTGTCAAAGATTCCACTTAAATTTATGGAAAACTATTGAATTTTTTTAGCGATTTTTATTTATTACACTATTGTAATCAAATTTTGAAGGATTTTATGATTCTTTAAGTAATACTAAACTAATTTTGACCTTCTTAAACCAAATTCATATAATTTTAACCAATAACTCCTTCTCGATTTCAACTTCATATAAATTCTATTAATTATGTTGTGCAAGATTTCACGTAATGTTGGGAATTCTAGCAAACTTGTTGACGATTTACATTACATTTCCGGAATTCTAAAGAAAATAAGAACCATCCGCTGTTAGTTTATAGAATTTTAATTAAATTCAGAACGAATTAAATTAAATATATATAATTGTAACTTAAATTCTTTGAAATGTTCACGTTAAAATAAAAATTTCAAAGAAATTATAAATGATTTCACTCAAATTTAAGGAATTCCTTCAAATTTCTGATTTTTACTGTATTATGTAAAGAGTTTAAAAAAAAAGTTCTGAAAATCTAGGTAAATTTAAAGAATTTAAAAAAATTATGAAAGAAATCAACCTATTCCTTGACAACTATTTATGAAAATTATTTGATAATTTCATGTTAATATAACAAAATACAGACAATATGTGAAAGATTTATTATTATTAAATGGAATTCTGTAAAAATTATTGACGATTTCTACAATATTTTCGGGAAATTTAAGTCAATTCTGATTGATATTACGTAAATTTTAACGAATATAAACCAGGTTTTGAAAGATTTCAAAGTAATGTATGGAATTTTTGAAAAATAATTATTCCAGATTTCAAGCAATTATAAAGAATTTAAAAAATTTTCAATGATTCCACTTTAATATACGGAAATCTATCAAATTTTCTTACGATAATAACTCGTTAATTAATTTTAATCATATATTTTGGAATCCAATATAATTTAAGTAATTCTAAGCTAAATATGACCTTCTTCAACCTAATTCATATAAATTTAACGAAAAAACCTATCAAGATTTCAACACAATATAAATAATATAAATTATTTTGTGAAAGATTTTACACTACTTCTGTGAATTCTAGAAGTATTTTGACGATTTACATATTGATTCAGTATATTTAAATAAATATTGATCGATTCGAAGATAATTAAAGGAATTATAATTGAATTTCTAAACGTTACATGAAATGAATATAATTTAAACCTAAAATTTATTGAAATTTTCCAATTAACATAAAGTATTTCAACCAATTTATAAAAGATTTCACCCTAATTTAAGAAATTCCTTCTAATTTCTGATTATTATCGTATAATGTAACGAATCTCAATTAAATGTTCTGAAAATCTAAGTTAATTTAAGAATTTAAACAAATCATGAACGAAATAAACCTATTTCTTGACAATTTTTCCGAATATTTTTTGACGATTTCATGTTAACATAAAAAATTACAGACAATATGTGAAAGGTTTCTTATTATTAAATGGAACTCTGTCCCAATTTTTGACGATTTGTACATTATATTAGGGAAATTTAAGTCAATCCTGATTGATATTTTGTTTATATTAATGAATATAAACAAGGTTTTGAAAGATTTCAAAGTAATGTATGGAATTTTTGAAAAATAATTGTTCCAGATTTCAAGTAATTATAAAGAATTTTATCAAATTGTCAAAGATTCCACTTTAATTTATGGAAAACGATTGATTTTTACCGATATTTATTTATTACTCTATTTTTTTCAAATTTTGAAGGATTTTGTGATTCTTTTAAGAATTCTAAACTAATTTTGACCTTCTTAAACCAAATTCATATAGTTTTAACCAATAACTCCATCTCGATTTCAACATAAAATAAATTATATTAATTATGTTGTGCAAGTTTTAACATAATTTTTGGAATTCTAGTATATTTGTTGACGATTTAAATATATTTCCGAAATTCTAAAGAAAATTAGAACCATCCGCAGTTAGTTTAAGGAATTTTAATTGAATTTTGAACGAATTCAAGGAAATATATGTAATTGTAACCTAAAATTCTTTGAAAGGTTCACGTTAAAATAAATAATTTCAACGAAATTATAAAAGATATCACTCTAATTTAAGGAATTACTTCAAATTTCTGATTATTACTGTATTATGTAACGAATTAAAAAAATGTTATGAAAATCTAAGTAAATTTAAAGAATTTAAACAAATTATGTACGATATCAGCCTATTTCTTGACAATTTTTCCGAATATTCTTTGACGATTTCATGTTAATATAACAAATTACAGACAATATGTGAAAGGTTTCATATTATTAAATGGAATTCTGTCCAAATTATTGATGATTTCTACATTTTATTAGGGGAATTCAAGTCAATTCTGATTGATATTATGTTAATTTTAAAGAATATAAAGCAAGGTTTTGAAAGATTGCAATGTAATGTATGGAACGTTTGGAAAATAATTATTCTAGATTTCATATGATTATAAAGAATTTCAAAAATTTTCAAAGATTCCAATTTAATATACGATTATCTATCCAATTTTCTGAGTATATTAAATTATTAATTAATTTTAATCATATTTTGTAAGAATTCATGATAATTTAAGTAATTCTCAGCTAAATTTGACCTTCTTCAAATTAATTCATTTAATTTTACGAAAAATCCTTTCAAGATTTCAACACAATATAAATAATATAAATAATTTTGTGAAAGATTTTACACTATTTCAGGGAATTCTAACAGTATTTTGACGATTTACATAATAATTCAGGAAATTTAAATAAAAATTTCACGATACGAAATTAATTTGGAGAATTATAATTGAATATTGAACGGTAACGAATTTCAACCAATTTATAAATGATTTCACCCTAAATTAAAGAATACCATCAAAATTCAGATTATTATTGTATTATGTAACGAATTTCAATAAAATGTTCTGAAATTCTAAGTTAATTTAAAGAACTTAAACAAATTATGAACGAAATCAACATATTTCTTGACAATTTTTCCGAATATTCTTTGACGATTTCATGTTAATATTACAAATTACAGACAATATGTGAAAGGTTTCTTATTATTAAATGGAATTCTGTCCAAATTATTGATGATTTCTACATTTTATTAGGGAAATTTAAGCCAATTGTGATTGATATTTTGTTTATTTTAATGAATATTGACCAGGTTTTATAAGATTTCAAAGTAATGTATGGAATTTTTTAAAAATAATTATTCCAGATTTCAAGTAATTACAAAGAATTTCAACAAATTGTCAAAGATTCCACTTTTATTTATTGAAAAATATTGATTTTTTTACCGATATTTATTTATTAATCTATTTTAATCAAATTTTGAAGGATTTTATGATCCTTTAAGGAATACTAAACTAATTTTGACATTCTTAAACCAAATTCATATAATTTTAACCAATAACTCCTTCCCGATTTCAACTTAATATAAATTATATTAATTATGTTGTGCATGATTTCATATAATTTTGGGAATTCTAGCAGGCTTGTTGACGATTTACATTATATTTCCGGAATTCTAAAGAAAATTAGAACAATCCGCAGTTAGTTTAAGGAATTTTAATTGAATTTTGAACGAATTCAAGGAAATATATATAATTGTATCTTAAAATCTTTGAAATGTTAACTTTAAAATAAAGGATTTCAACGAATTTATAAATGATTTCACTTAAATTTAAGGAAAACCTTCAAATTTCTGATTTTTACTGTATTATTTAAGGAATTTTAAAAAAAGTTCTGAAAATTTAGGTAAATTAAAGAATTTAAACATATTATGATCGAAATCAACATATTCCTTGACAATTTTTCCGAAAATTCTTTGACAAATTCATGTTAATATAACAAATTACAGACAATATGTGAAAGATTTATTATTATTAAATGGAATTCTGTACAAATTATTGACGATTTCTACATTACATTAGGGAAATTTAAGTCAATTATGATTGATATTATGTTAATTTTAAAGAATATAAAGCAGGTTTTGAAAGACTTCAAAGTAATGTATGGAATTTTTGGAAAGTAATTATACCAGATTTCATATAATTATAAAGAATTTCAACAAATTTTCAAAGATTCCATTTGAATATACGATTNATAATTTTGGGAATTCTAGCAGGCTTGTTGACGATTTACATTATATTTCCGGAATTCTAAAGAAAATTAGAACAATCCGCAGTTAGTTTAAGGAATTTTAATTGAATTTTGAACGAATTCAAGGAAATATATATAATTGTATCTTAAAATCTTTGAAATGTTAACTTTAAAATAAAGGATTTCAACGAATTTATAAATGATTTCACTTAAATTTAAGGAAAACCTTCAAATTTCTNAACCAATTTATAAAGATTTCACCCTAATTAAGGAAAACCTTCAAATTTCTGATTTTTACTGTTTTATTTAAGGAATTTTAAAAAAAATTCTGAAAATTTAGGTAAATTAAAGAATTTAAACATATTATGATCGAAATCAACATATTCCTTGACAATTTTTCCGAAAATTCTTTGACAAATTCATGTTAATATAACAAATTACAGACAATATGTGAAAGATTTATTATTATTAAATGGAATTCTGTACAAATTATTGAAGATTTCTACATTATATTAGGGAAATTTAAGTACTTTCTGATTGATATTAGGTTAGTTTTAAAGAACATAAAGCAGGTTTTGAAAGACTTCAAAGTAATGTATGGAATTTTTGGAAAATAATTATCCAAGATTTCATATAATTATAAAGAATTTCAACAAATTTTAAAAGATTCCACTTGAATATACGATTATCTAACCAATTTTCTGAGGATATTATATTATTAATTAATTTTAATCATATTTTGAAAGAATCCATGATAATTTAAGTAATTCTAAGCTAAATTTGACCTTCTTCAAATTAACTCATTTAATTTTACGAAAAATCCTTTCAAGATTTCAACACAATATAAATAATATAAATAATTTTGTGAAAGATTTTACACTATTTCAGGGAATTCTAGCAGCATTTTGACGATTTACATAATTATTCAAAAAATTGAGATAAAAATTGCACGATTCGAAATTAATTTGGGGAATTATAATTGAATATTGAACGGTAACGAATTTCAAACAATTTATAAAAGATTTCACCCTAAATTAAAGAATACCTTCAATATTCAGATCATTATTGTATTATGTAACGAATTTCAATAAAATGTTCTGAAAAACTAAGTTAATTTAAAGAATTTAAACAAATTATGAACGAAATCAACATATTCCTTGACAATTTTTTCGAATATTCTTTGACGATTTCATGTTAATATAACAAATTAAAGACAATATGTGAAAGGTTTCTTATTATTAAATGGAATATTTTCTAAATTATTTACGATTTCTATATTATTATAGGGAAATTTTATGTCAATTCTAATTGATATTTTGTTTATTTTAATGAATATAAACCAGGTTTTGAAAGACTTCAAAGTAATGTATGGAATTTTGAAAAATAATCATTCCAGAATTCAAGTAATTATGAAGAATTTCATCAAATTTTCAAAGATTCCACTTTAATATACGGAAATCTATACAATTTTCTTACGATAAATTACCATTTATTAATTTTAATCATATTTTGTTGGAATCCATTATAATTTAAGTAATTCTATGCTAAATATGACCTTCTTCAACCTAATTCATACAAATTTAATGAAAAATCCTTTCAAGATTTCAACACAATATAAATAATATAAATTATTTTGTGAAAGATTTTACAATACTTTGGGAATTCTAGCAGTATTTTACGATTTACTTAATGATTCAGTATATTTAAATAAAAATTGAACGATTCGAATTTATTAGAGGAATTATAATTGAATTTTGAACGGTTTCAATGAATTGAATATATATTTTTAAGATAAAATTCTTTGAAATGTTCCCCTTTGCATAAAGAATTTCAACCAATTTATAAAAGATTTCACAATAAATTAAGGAATACCTTCAAAATTCTTATTATTATATTATTGTGTTACGAATTTTAATAAAATGTTCTGAAACTCTAAGTTAATTTAAAGAATTTAAACAAATTATGTACGAAATCAACCTACTTCTTGACAATTTTTCGGAATATTCTTTGACGATTTCATGTTAATATAACAAATTACAGACAATATGTGAAAGGTTTTTATTATTAAATGGAATTCTGTCCAAATTATTTACGATTTTTACATTATATTAGGGAACTTTAAGTCAATACTAATTGATATTTTGTTTATTTTAATGAATATTAACCAGCTTTTCAAAGACTTCAAAGTAATGTATGGAATTTTTGAAAAATAATAATTACAGATTTCATGCAATTATAACGATTTTAAACAAATTGTCAAAGATTCGAATTTATTTATTGAAAACTATTGAATTCTTTTACCGATATCTATTTATTAATATATTGTAACATGTTGCGCGACTGAGAACCCCCCTCCGCCCTC
>NW_019728576.1:7019-36379 GCF_002891405.2 Cryptotermes secundus | reverse complement strand
AATAATTTTATTTAACATTCATCACAGTTACAAATTGTAACTCGCAAAAAAGTCAGATACATATACAACTTCCAGTCTAATTGGCCTCCTGCCCAATCGATTGAACGTCATCATATCATATATCACATAACAAAACATTCAATTACAATTAAAATCACACTCTCGGTATAATTAAGATATATTAGGTACAATCAAATTTATGAATACCTTCCATTATAAAAAACAAGGTCATCTTACTACATATATCTTAATTACCATGCTATATCACTAGGATTCTTGTAAATCAATCATTTGCCACCCACAAATCATCATGTCTGATAAAATAAAGTTTCAAGGTTATGAAAGATTCTGCATTTTCTTGCAACAGGAATGCCGAGAATTGTGCTACAGAGAGCTGAAGAAACATTTCCTGCTGTGACAGAAAGGATGGTGAGTGTTTTGTGCTTGTGTGCACAGACAAGAATTTTATTGTCATCAGTCAATTGTCATATCTTAAGATATTAAACTTTTTATGCCAAGCTTGTGTTAGTTTTCATAATCCATGTGAGAAGTTTACATGGTTCTTCATATTATTATAACACTTTGCATTATTATGTAGGAGAGGGATTAGTTGAAGGAGATTGATATGGATAGGTCATGTAGCACACATGTCAGAATGAGAAATGCGTACAAAAATTTTGACTTGAAAGAATGAGACCACTTGGGAGACAATCGTGAAGATCGATTTTTTTAAAGATATAATTATGGGGGTTTTGGACTGGGTTTGTTTGTGTCAGGATGCAAAGTCGTGATGGGCCTGTGTGAACACAGTAATGAGTGCTTAGGTTTCATAAAGAGCAGATACATATTGTCTGTACTTCCACAAGGACCACAGGATTCTCAGGAAGATGCCTGCATTATGAACTTAACACTTCCTAAGATTATGAAGTCTGTAGAGAAGAAATCTGTACAGCCATGATATGTATACATTGGCCCTCTTGTAGTGCACTCAATTTCACCAATTTCACCTGTTACTTCCCAGGTGAAATTGAGTGCACTACAAGAGGGCCACTGTATATATATCATGGATGAAAATCAGTGCAACAGGACACTAAAATACAACATTAATCTGTACAGAGCAGCTGTTAAGGGTTAGATGTAATGAGAAACAGCTACAGCAAAGAGCATATATTGTTTCATGTATGGTGTTGTGCAGCCATTACTGACAGAAGATGTGATGCCTTTACAGAACTGTACAAATTCAGAGACGGTTTTAGTGGGTCCCTATGGTGAGATATACCCAGTAAGTCATGATGCAAACCAGGCCATGAATATAAAAGCTGAGGAAGTCTCAGACTCACAAGAGGAAGTGGATCCTGTGCAAGTAACTGTTCAGGAATTAAAGGCTGAACCTGAGGTGAGCTGTATGTGTCTGTAAGTCCACTGTTAGGCAGATATCACAGATAGACAGGAATTTCAATTCTCTTTATCATCTCCATCTGTCTGTCTGTCTGTCTGTGCACACGAAACAACTCCATTGTGCTGCTGGCTCACCTTTGAACCTTTTTCGGAAGTGTCTCTAGACAGTTAAAGTTCGTTGAATGTATGCTGATTGTGATGTACCACTTCCATTTCATTTTCAACAGTTCTGATGCAGATGAAATTACATTTTGCATAAACACAACTGTATTTGAGAGAAATTCTATGGCAGCAAAAATCCTTGGGGAGTCACAGAACTGTTCATAATTAGTTACTGATGCACTTATTAGAACCTTGAGGCATTATGCTACAAGCTGGAAGGTCATGGGTTCAAGTCCTGATGAGGTAATTGGATTTTTTCAATTGTCCCAACCCTTCAATCTTCACCAAGGCCCTGGGGTCGACCCAGCCTCTAACAGAAATGAGTACCAGGAATATTCTTGGGGGTAAAGGGCCGCCGGCACATAAGGCTGACAGCCTTGCCACCATCTATGAGCCAATTATCTAGAGAATGTGGGAACCTCAACATCTCACAACCCTGTGGGCCTCCACGGCCTGTTAGCAGGGATAGCCTTACTTACATACACTTATAAGAACCAAGATTTTAAGTTACTAGGACTCATGTGAGCTAATTCCTATGAACCCCACAAGATATTTATCATGTGATGAACAGGTTTCAAGGTTACAAAAGATTCTGCATTCTCCTGCAACAAAAGTGGAAAGAATTGTACTGCAGAGAGCTGAAGAAAAGTTTCCTGCTGTGAGAGAAAGTACTGTGTTTCGTGCTTGTGTGCACAGACAAGAATTTTATTGCGGTAGTTCAAGTCTGTTGGCCAAAGAAACTAAATATTTTGTGACACGCTTCTGTTTGTTTGCATAATCCATGTGAGGTGTTCCTTACAATTGGGTGATAATGGTTTGGGATATTATATACAAGAGCAATGAGTTCAAGGAGAGTGATTTGGGTAAGTCATGTAGTGCACATGCAACAGTGAGAAATGCATACAAAGTTTTGTACAGAAAACCTGAGAGAAGCAGACCACTTGGGAGACCTAAGTGCGGATGGAGAGATGCTATTAAGATAGATTAAGAAATAATTTGGTAGGGTTTGTACTGGGTCTGTTTGCCTTAGGATACAGAGCCATGATGAGCACAGTAATGAACCCTTTCTGGCTTTCCAAAAATATCCTATATGCATTCCTCTTCTCCCACATACCTGCTATGTGAGCTGCTGATTTCATCCTCCTTGATTTGATCATATAATTGTGCTTGGTGAACGAAGGTTACAAGTTGTGGAGCTCTTCATTACGATGTTTTTAGGCACCAAAAAAAGCAGATATTTTCTGTACTGCCACAGTGACCAATAGTTCTTCGGGAAGGTCACTGAGCTACGAACCGAGTACTTTCTAGTGATCATGATAGCTGTAGAGAACATCTGTACTGAACAGCTCTTATGTGTTAGATGTGATGAGAAACAGCCATAGCAAGGAGAGCATACGCTGGTTAATGTAGGGTGTTGTGCATCCATTTCTGAGAAGGATGTGATGGTTTTACAGAACTGTACAAATTCGGAGAACGCTTTAGTGGGTCCGTATGGTGAGACGTGCCCAACACCTCATGATGCAAATCAGGCCATGAATTTAAAAGCTGAGGCGATCTCAGATGCAGAAGAGGAAGAGGATCCTGTCCTAATAACATTTCCAAAAATAAAGGCTGAACCTGAGGTGAGCTGTATGTGCACTGTTAGGCAGATGACACAAATGAGCAGAAATGCCACTTGTCTGTCTGATATCCATCTCTGTGAACATGAAACAACTCCACTCTGCTGTTGACTAGATTCTGAAGGTTTCTTTTTCCTGAAATGTCTCTACACAACTGGAGTTTGTGGAATGTTGCTTGTGATGTACCACTCCCATTTTCTCTTGAGCAGATCTAATATACATAAAATGAAATACTGTGTATACTGAATTTTTGCAGTAAATTCTATACAGGAAAAATCCTTCACATTTTCCATGTCTGTCCAATCCACTGAGCAGTGCTGAAGTTTATCATTTGTTTTTCTGTCTCCCTTGCAGTCTGTATCCATGTAATAACACAGACGTATCATTGTGTTGAGGATTTGTAACAGGATAACTAATGATTCTCTAAAGGTTTGTGACAATGTGTGACATAGACACATGTTCCCAGTTGCCGTTTGTTTGAAGTAAATTTAATATACCTGACACCGTTGGAGTTGACTCTGTACTTGCTATCAGGTGATTGGTTGTCATGACAGATTTTTGTTGTTTTCTCTCAGACAGAAAGTGACTAAACATTAGATACAGAGAATGTGTAAAAGGTGTAGAAGGGAATAGTGAAGAATTGGCATTGGCAACCCATCCTAAAATATAGATGCAATTGTGTTGAAGTGGAATATACAATGCATGTAATTAAACAGATAAATAAGGCTATTAATGAACATCAAAGATAATTTCTATATATACATATAGATGGAGGATCCTACTTTTCTAGCTCTGTGTTTTGCAGCAACTGATGCACTGCTGGCTGTAAGGCGCATACAAATTTTGCCAATGCATCAGTATGCTTGTGGCCGGTAATGTGTGGATTGAAGTATACAATTCACAAGTCACAGAAGGTGTTGAAAATGCTGTCTCCCTACACGTAGACATTCCTTGCACCAGCAGAAGGGGTTCTGATTAACCCTTAAAGTTGTTCTGCCAGAATTTTTGCAATTTCCCTATGAATATTTTTTTTAGTTCCTCCTCATGGGGTTTACTGTTTTAAACTTTGTCCTGCAAAGAACCACAGAAGAAATACGTGGTTACTACAAATGATTCATTCCATTTCAAAACACAATATTTTCCAAAATATTACACATATTAATATGACTGATACATGAAAAGAACCATAAACTCAACTGCTGATACCACCGCAGAATGCTCTGTTTCCATGGTGGTTCTTTTCCGTGCTCTGCTCTGAATGCACACTGCACTGCAATAACAGACGAAAATCTTGCATATTCCAACACCCAGAAACTCTTTTCCAGCTTCGTCGCCATTTTGTGAGGCACTGCACTCCTGCTGCCAACTGGTGTATCACGATGCAAACTTGGTGAGTTTGCGGATCTTTTCATGTATCAGTTGTCTTTGAATGTTTAATACATTGCAAAATATACGTGGTGCGTTCAAGTTCTAAGGTCTCCGACTTTTTTTTCTCACACAATAATCGTACAAAAAAATTGAAACTTCTGTCACATTTCAACGTAATCTCCCTGCAGCCGTACACATTTTTCACAACATCAACGAAATGATTCCATGGCCGCTGCGAACCCTTCTGTAGGAGTCTGTTTTGACCAATGGAAAATCGCTGATGCAATAGCGGCATGACTGGTGAATGTATGCCCACGGAGAGTGTCTTTCATCGTTGGGAAAAGCCAAAAATTGCTATGAGCCAGGTGAGGTGAGTAGGGAGCATGAGAAACCACTTCAAGGTTGTTTTAATGAAGAAACTGCTGCGTCCCATATGCCCGATGCGCTGGTGCATTGTCCTGGTGAAAGAGCACACGTGCAGCCTTTTCCGGCCGTTTTTGTCGCAGTGCTGGAAGGAGCTTGTTCTTCAAAACATCTTGGTAGGATGCACCTGTCACCATAGTGCCCTTTGGAACGCAGTGAGTAAGGATTACGCCATTGCTGTCCAAAAACATGGCCACAATAATTTTTTCAGTACTGGCGCTTACCCAAAATTTTTTGGTGGCGGTGAGTCTGTGTGCTTCCATTGAGCTGACTGACGCTTCGTTTCAGGATTAAAAAACGGCATCCATGTCTCATCCATTGTCACAATTGATGAAAAGAAAGTCCCATTCATGCCTTCATCACATGTCAACATAGCCTGGCAAATTGCCATGCGCGCAGCCTTGTGGTCGTCCGCCAGCATTCGTGGCACCCACCTGGAGGACACTTTCTGCATTTGCAGGTCTTCATGCAGGATTGTGTGCACAGATCCCACGGAAATGCCAACTTTGGAGGTGATGTTTTCCACACTCAGTCAGAGATCCTCCAAAACAACTTTCTCAACACTCTCGACCATGTTGTCAGACCGGCTGGTGCAAGGCCAACATTGTTTTTGTTGGTTGTCACACGAAGTTCAGCATTCTTTGAGCTGTCATAGCCACGAACGCACATTTTTCACATTCATGACACCATCACCACATGTCTCACTCAACTGGCAATGAATTTCAGTGGGTGTCGCACCACGCAAGTGGAGAAAACGAATAATTACTCACTGTTCTTGTAACAAAAACGTTGCCATTTTAGGTATCAAAAACACTCCCCACTCTCGCCACCAGCACTAGTGTTCTGTGTGCCATACAGTACTGCCATCTCTGTCACGCATTCACAAAGAGTGCACAGGTAATTTAAACTAAACCGCATGTGTCTATCTGCTCCCAATCCTGAGAAAAAAAATCGGAGACCTTAGAACTGTAGTGTTTTGAAATGGAATGAATTATTTGTAGTAACCCTGTATAAGAATTAAGGTCAGGTGAATGTGCCTGCCAAATACCAGTGCTGATATTTCTGTCCCTGAAGGTATCAGACAAATCCTGCATAGATGTACATGAAATGTGGGCAGTAGCTGAGTCTTGCTGAAACCAGCCATACGGTTTTTCTGCGTTTGTAACTCTCAATAGAATTGTCTGAGAATGACCTGTATATATGTTTCACAATTAATTGTTCTGTCAGTTGTGGATCAATCTCATCTTCAATGATACACTGTAGAAACCAACAGCAAAAATGAATTTAGAATGTTGTTTATTAGTCCTGCTAGCATTTATAATTATAATCACACAGCACATTTTGGAAGCTGGATATACATTTGGTACAATGGACCAGCCCAAGAAAGTATTATATCGTAATGTGTTTAGCCACTGAAGACACCGTTCGGATTGTTAATTGATTTTTTTAACAACCTACAAATCTCGGCTGCAATTATTTACAACACGGTTGCGGGGCTTCACACTTTATAACCCTATTTGCAATAATCTGCTTCCACTGTTACGTGGTTTCACACTTTATAACCATAGTCGCAATAATCTCTTCACTCTGTCTTCAGTAGGCTACATGTATTAACTATGATACTGTAGCTATGTAAGTGTCCCTGTATCACACACTCACTGTCTTTGGCGGCTGCTATATTTCACGGCACCACTCCTTAACACACATTCACTCGTTCACTGCTTACTGGAGAACTGTCTTCTGCGACTTATGCCCTTAACCTACTTCAACTGCACTCGGCGACGGCCACATTTCAACTCTACTCGCTCACTGCTGGCTGACGAAATGTCTTTGGCCGCTGATACACTTTTAACTAACTGCGACAACTGAACTCGGCGACGGCCACATTTCAACTCTCACAGCGGCTGTGCAGTTCCCTTATATAGCCGCAGTGCTTGTCTGTTACCTAATGACTGCCGCTGTTGCCAGGCGCCGTGTCGTCGCTGTGGGGAGAAGGGCGGGGTGTTGACTTGCCTTTTACCATAGGGTGACGTCAGTGCTACGATGCCGCAACGTACCGCTGAGGAGGGAGGGGTTGCCCTCCATTGTGAAACATGTCACACTGCTCCCTCCATAAGGCTGTTTGTTCTGAATAGCCTAACGGTGCATCCCCGTTCCTTTTCTTCCAAGGATATGCTTGGTGGGTCTCCTGTTGTTTTGGGTACTCCTTGCAGCGGCTATTCTCCGGCTGTTACAACCGCTCTCCTCTTAAGACCAGCTCGTCTCGAGCGGTTTCCTTTCAACTCGCCAGAAGGTCCAGTTGTATCTCATTCATTCTTCCCTTTCATTCTTTCCTCTTTTACTCTTGCTAGGGAGGCCGGTTTTTCTATGTTACTGGCGCGTCCCCGATTCGTTGTGTCTTTTTCTGCTTTGGAGGGGGTAGACCCATCCATAAGGTCCATTCCTTGTTTTGTCGTAGGCCGACAGAAAATCCAGCTACTCGCTTGGCGATCTGCAGTCTTGCAATTTTCCTCAGGTCTGGTTTCTTCACATATCACGGCTGTCCACCGCCTAGGTCCTTCACTTCATTTCTGCATTGTAGTTGCTGTCTCAGGCCTCAGTTCCTGATGCCAGTGTTGCGTTCCAGGCCTTTCCACAGTCTCTTCCCTAACATCCATTTCTTGGTGATTTTTGGTGGGACCTTATTCTTGTTTTGTCCCGTATGCCTGTGTCCTACACAGCGTGTAATCTTTATTCCGGTGGCGGTCACTTCTTTCTGCTGGCATCTGAAGGTTCCCAGGTGAGTTTCCTTCTTGAAGGCATTTCTCCAATGTCGTGCCACTGTCGTGCGATGGGATGTCTTCCTGCAGGGTGCAGCCAACTTCATCCGGGGTCCACAGTTTCCTTGGGTCCAACATTTTCTGAAGATGTTCCTCCGATGCCATGCCACTGTTGCATGGAAGTACACCTTCCTGCTGGTTCTCTTCTGCTGTGCCACTTCCACACGGCGGTTCATCCCTCTGCGGTTTATGGCCAACTTCTTCTGGGGTCCACAACTTCCCCGTGGCGGATTCTTCATATTTTGTCGTTTTCTGTCCCTACGCCTTTTCTTCAGTTCTCCAACTGGCATTACTTCAGCGTTTTTCACGGGTACCTCTCGTTTTGCCGCCTCAGGTATCATGTCCACTGAGGCTGGCTTTCCTTCTTGTAGACGTGCCTCTATCTCTTGGCAGGCCGTCATCTCATTGTGGTTGGAATTCACCCTTTTGACAGTGAATGTGTAGTGTGGGGGCCTTAATGCATACCCTGGTGTCCGCCCTTCTCTGCCGGCCGTTGCTCGTTTCCCAGCGGTTGGGTACGCTTCCTGTTCGTGTGTTCGTTGTGCCTTCTTGGCAATTTCCATGTGTATCTGCCTGGCCTATCTTCGTGTCTTTGGGGCATTTCATTATTAGCCTTCCTTTCGTAGGGGCAGTCATTCGAGAAGTGGCCCAGTTTTCCACAACTCCAGCACCCTGATTGTCTTCCATCTCCTCGTTGGGTGAGGGACGATCGGTACTTCCAGTATGTCTTGGTGCTACCTTCGTGAGGTCTAGCTGCTATCAGTACCGCTTGCAGCTCTAGTGCTTGTCGGAGGGCCTCATTTACCTTCTTCTCCCCTCCCAGCAGTAGCTGAATCTTTATATCGGCATCTCGTATTCCGTATACAAAGGCTGTTCCTGCTTCTCTTCCTATGTGGTCTGCAGGTAGATTGGGGTAGGCACGATGGGAAAGCAGTTTAATGGCCGTGGCAAAGTCTTGCAGGGATTCTCCAGGTTTCTGGGTCCTTGTTTTTAATTGGCAGCGGTAAGCAGCTGCAAAGTGTTGGTCCCTGAAACGGTCCTCTAATGCCTGAAGTGTTTCCCTGTAAGTTGTATTTGTTGGAATGCCAGGTAGCACTTCTGCCGTCCGGCCCTTCAGAGCGGTGATGGGGTATGTTAATTTTTCCCTGTCCGTCCATTGGTTGTGTTCTGCTACGGTCTCAAATTGTTGCCATAACACGCTCCACGTTGAATTTCCGTTGAATGTAGGTGGCTGAGCTGTGCTCGAGACAATCGTTGATGTATTTCCCCTCTCGGCCTTCGTCTGTCTCGTCTCGTCCAACCATGCCCGGAACTCGCATTTGGCCTCCTCAATTGCTGTGCAGGTCTCATAGTAGTTTTTTGTTAGGTCTTCTTGGAGTTGTGTTGTTCGCACGCAGAGGGACACTTCAATCTTCTCAGTTAGCTCTGACTGCAGAATCCATTTGCCGTGTTCACAGATCGCAAAAGTGTTTTCAATTCTGTGTTGGATTATCTCTTCCAACTCTGACCTCATAGATCGCATTTCGGCTTTCATTTCTTCCTTGTTGGCCTTCCTATCAGCCACCACCTTTTCTTGATTGGCGTCTAATTTGGACATTAAATCTTCTTTGTCCCTCTTCCAGATTTCTTGCGTGACCTTAATCTCTTTCAGCATATCCTCTCTGTCTTTCTTTCTATTGGCCTTCATTTGTTCTTGGCCAGCTCTGATTTCCTTGAGCAGCATTTCCTTCATCTGCTGCATCTCCATTTTGTAGCAGTAAAATATTCGCTGCACAATAATTAGTGTGTGGCGTTTTCAAGTTCGATCCCACATCTGACACCGAATGTAACGTGTTTAGCCACTGAAGACGCCGTTCGGATTGTTAATTGATTTATTTAACAACCTACAAATCTCGGCTGCAATTATTTACAACACAGTTGCGGGGTTTCACACTTTATAACCTTATTCACAATAATCTGCTTCAACTGTTGCGGGATTTCACACTTTATAACCCTAGTCGCAATAATCTCTTCACTCTGTGTTCAGTAGGCTACACGTATTAACTACGATACGGGAGCTATGTAAGTGTCCCTGTATCACACTCGCTGTCTTTGGCGGCTGTTATATTTTATGGCGCCACTACTTAACACACACTAACTCTTTCACTGCTAACTGGAGAACTGTCTTCGGCGACTGATGACCTTAACTTACATCAACTACACTCGGCGACGGCCACATTTCAACTCTACTCGCTCACTGCTGGCTGGAGAAATGTCTTCGGCCGCTGATACACTTTTAACTAACTGCGACGACTGAACTCGGCGATGGCCACATTTCAACTCTCACGGTGGCTGTGCAGTTCCCTTACATAGCCGCAGTGCTTGCTTGTTATCTAATGAGTGCTGCCATTGCCTGGCGCCGTGTCGTCGCTGTGGGGAGAAGGGCAGGGTGTTGACTTGCCTATTACCATAGGGTGACTTCAGTGCTATGATGCTGCCACGTACTGCTGGGGTGGGAGGGGTTGTCCTTCATTGCGCACATGTCACAATGTATAAAGGAAGGAACCAAACTCAAAACATTAGAAAGATATTATATATATGAGGCATAATGAAGAAAGGTCTACAGATGAATGGTACATTTACGGAAATACATAATCCCCTATTAGAGATTGTAGTAAAAACACATGCCAAACAACCCCACCACTTCCCCATCAATCCAACTGCTCACAGTATCCACCCCCTATCTCATACCACTCGACCCTTTACAAACATATGCACATATACAGATACTCCCTAAGCAAGTAGTCTAGACCGAACCGCTACAGCATATCGACAGCATCAACACAGGGAGCGGCCCGTACACATATTCAGATACCCACCAAGCAAATAGTCTAGACCGAACTGCTCCAACATAGCAACAGCATGATCACAGGGAGCGACCCATACACATATACAGATATCCACCAAGCAAGTAATATAGACCAAACCGCTACAACATAGTGACAGTACCAAAACAGGGAGCAGCCCATACACAGATACCCCACAAGGAAGTAGTGTAGACTGAACTGCATAGCATAGCAACAGCACCAAAATAGGGAGCGGCCCGTACATATACAGATATCCCCCAAACAAGTAGTCTAGACTGAACCGCTACAGGATAGTGATAGCATCAACACAGGGAGCAGCCCATACACATATACAGATACCCCGTAAGCAAGTAGTCTAGACCAAACCGCTCCAACATAGCAACAGCATGAACACAGGGAGCAGCCCCTACACATATACATATACCCCACAAGGAAGTAGTGTAGATCAAACCAATGCAGCATAGCGACAGCATCAACACAGGGAGCCGCCCATACACATATACCCCACAAGGAAGTAGTGTAGACTGAACCGCTACACCATAGCGACAGCACCAACACAGGCAGCGGCCGGTACATATACAGATACCTTCCAAGCAAGTAGTCTAGAACGAACTGCTACAGCATAGTGACAGCATCAACACAGGGAGCAGCCCATACACATATATAGATACCCCGCAAGCAAGTAGTCTAGACCGAACCGCTCCAACATAGCAACAGCATGAACACAGGGAGCAGCCCGTTCATATACAGATACCCCCCAAACAAATAGTCTAGACTGAACCGCTGCAGCATAGTGACAGCATCAACACAGGGAGCAGCCCATACACATACAGATACCCCGCAAGCAAGTAGTCTAGACCAAACCGGTGTAGCATAGCGACAGCATCAACACAGGGAGCAGCGCATACACATATACAGATACCCCCCAAACAAGTAGTCCAGACTGAACTGCTACAGCATAGTGACAGCATCAACACAGGGAGCAGCCCATACACGTATACAGATACCCCGTAAGCAAGTAGTCTAGACCAAACCGCTCCAACATAGCAACAGCATGAACACAGGGAGCAGCCCCTACACATATACATATACCCCACAAGGAAGTAGTGTAGATCAAACCAATGCAGCATAGCGACAGCATCAACACAGGGAGCAGCCCCTACACATATACCCCACAAGGAAGTAGTGTAGACTGAACCGCTACACCATAGCGACAGCACCAACACAGGCAGCGGCCGGTACATATACAGATACCTTCCAAGCAAGTAGTCTAGAACGAACTGCTACAGCATAGTGACAGCATCAACACAGGGAGCAGCCCATACACATATATAGATACCCCGCAAGCAAGTAGTCTAGACCGAACCGCTCCAACATAGCAACAGCATGAACACAGGGAGCAGCCCGTTCATATACAGATACCCCCCAAACAAATAGTCTAGACTGAACCGCTGCAGCATAGTGACAGCATCAACACAGGGAGCAGCCCATACACATACAGATACCCCGCAAGCAAGTAGTCTAGACCAAACCGGTGTAGCATAGCGACAGCATCAACACAGGGAGCAGCGCATACACATATACAGATACCCCCCAAACAAGTAGTCCAGACTGAACTGCTACAGCATAGTGACAGCATCAACACAGGGAGCAGCCCATACACGTATACAGATACCCCGTAAGCAAGTAGTCTAGACCAAACCGCTCCAACATAGCAACAGCATGAACACAGGGAGCAGCCCCTACACATATACATATACCCCACAAGGAAGTAGTGTAGACCGAACCGTTACAGCATAGAGGCAGCACCAACACAGGGAGCGGCCTGTACATATAGAGATACCCCCCAAGCAAGTAGTCTAGACCGAACCGCTACAGGATAGTGACAGCATCAACACAGGGAGCTGCCCCTACACATATACCCCACAAGGAAGTAGTGTAGACTGAAGCGATACAGCATAGTGACAGCACCAACACAGGGAGCAGCCCGTACATATACAGATACCCCCCAAGCAAGTAGTCTAGACTGAACCGCTACAGCATTGTGACAGCATCAACACTGGGAGCAGCCCATACACATATACAGATACCCCCCAAGCATGTAGTCTAGACTGAACCACTGCAGCATAGCGACAGCCTGTACACATATCACCATAAGGAAATCAAATATACATAAGTACATATACTTAATAACCTAATAATTTGTTTAATAACACACTCACAAGCTTGTCCATATAATAATTAAGAAGTTGTTACAGATCACTCTGAATAAACACCCTGTTGGGTGAGATACAGAGTAACGAGCATAAGTTCCACAAGAGGATGTAGTAAGGTCAAGACCACACGACCTAACTCATGTGAGAAGATGCTGATACGCAGGTGCCCCACTCTATAGTTGCTTCTGCCACCAGAAAATCATGTCAACACGTAACGGTCACAAAGTTTTAAAGAGCTATCACAAAATATTTCATTTCCATTTAATACATTTTTAATTTTTATGTTTTAATCTTTAGTCGATAATTTGTAAATTGTATTGTCTGAGTATTTTAAAATTTTAGCTGAAAGACTCAATTTATGCATTTAAAACATTCAAGTGCACAATAAGGATCCTTAATGAAGAATTTTTTGCAAATTGTTAAATGAAATTAAGCAGCTGAGTGTGGTATAATTGTACACCTGATGATGACCCATTATAAGGGTAGAAACATGTCATTCATCTGTAATCTGTCAAGACGACAAGTCCACAGTCTCTTCCAAAACAGTTCCTCCACTTGATGCGATATAGAGCTTTCTCCTTCAAATGAAAATATCTTCTTTTAGAATGCAGTTACCGCGTAAGAATTGACCAATCCTATTAGCCTTCCATTTTCTTATTTCATGTAGGATATTGCTCTGCTCACTGACTCTAAATAACACTTCATCATTTCTCACATATTTGGTCCAACTGATCTTCTCCATCCTTCTCCAACACCACATTTCGAAGCTTTCCAGATGTTTCTGATTTACTACCCTAAGTGTCCAAGTTTCATCCCCATACAAAGCAATGCTCTGAACGTAGCATCTCACTAGTTTCTTCCTCAAATTTAAGTCCAATTTGCTGGTAAAAAGATTCTTCTTCTTGCTAAATGCAGCTTTTGCCATGGCAATCCTAGATTTAGTTTCACATGTACAGCTTCCATCATCTGTTAACCTTTAAACGCCGGACTTCGAAATAGCGGTAAGCTTGAGCTGGCCGTAGTTTATTTAAATGTCCGCTGCTGGTGCGCTTTTAAATGCCCATTGCTACTCTGCGTTTAAATGTCCGTTCCTATTAGGCGCTTAATCACTTTTAAGCCTTGTGTTTAAAAATGCTGTATCTTGCTCAATTTTTATGATAAATGGATGGTATTAACTTTGTTTATATCAGCAAAGAATATAGTATCGCATATTATAACGGAAGATTTGAAATTTTTAATACAAAGTGTTATACTCTATTTTCAATTTTTTTTTTAAATTTTGATGCTTACTGCAAAAATGGTTTCCCAGTTCTTCACGGAGTTGTTCTGCATTATAAATTCATTTCTGTTTGTAACACTTGACGAATTTTAGCTGTCCCTGGTGTCATAAAACAGATGGAAGCAATAAAATCATTTGGTCTTCTGCTAGTACTGCTTACACTCTTCGGATTTTCGAATCTTTTGACTGAAGGACAGAAGAATGAAAACATGGCTATTCAAGAGAAAGCTAGAGGGGTCCCTTCTTCAGTGCTAAGACCTTCCGTTAGAGCTGCAAAAGTTTATTCCCCCTTCTATTTGAGTGAGCAGACAGCTGCATCGTGGCCAAGATAGAGAGTGCAATCTGTTTTCTGTGCGTTTGTAGTGAAATCGAATACTGTAGTATAATTTCAGCCTATATATACATCAAGCAGGTAACAACAAAAAAGGTATGTACATCGAACTTTACAGTATATTTTTAACATACCTATCTGCAGAATCTGCAGTAAAATTACTTGATCATGAATAAGTTTTGGCATAACTCATACGTATATTTTTATTTGCTGTTGTTCATTTAGGTATCAATTTAATTCCTCTATTAGGGTTTTACTCAAGTTTGTCTGGTAATTACTACATTTGAAAATAAAGAGTTAGGACTGTGCATGTGCTTCCACTAGTGATGTGTGTGCGCGTGCTTCCACTAGCAGTGGAAGTGGGCCACTCTAGCGGCCCAGCTAGTACAAGTGAAAAATTCCAGCGGGCCGCTCTGGTGGCCCTGCTGTCTGCCAGTTTCTAAACGCCTGTAATTTCTTTCTGTGGTTTCAAATGACGCGCTATTATATACCACTGTGTTGAGCGATGTTTGAAGTCATAGAATCTCCGGTTTTATATCGATTGCATTAAGAATAGACCCTCTGTGGATAATATCGCAATGGATGACACTGTGAGCTTCTGAAGTCGGTTTGATTTCATTGTATTTGTACCTATTCGCCTATAGATGGCACTTTAATTCACTTCAGCTGGAATAACTGTTCTTTAGTTTATATTCTGTCCCACTCTCGTGACCTTCGAGACAAAATTGTCGCAGCACATGTACAGTGAGTTCATTTGTGTCTGCCTGGTGTGATACTCTGCATCGATTGTGCTAGTTTTCTGTGATTTACAATGGCTAGGAGACACGTGAAAGCTGCTGACATTCCCGGTTTGTTGGAAGATGTTATTAGTGATTTTGAGTTGTCTGACAGAGAAGATTTCACTTCAGACAGCAGCGGGAGTGATATTTCTACATCAACTTCCAGCCCTCCGCCAAAACGGAGATGCAGTTCACCTGTGCGCATCAGTGAATCAAGTGACATTGACCTTGGTGGCACAGCGGAAAGCATTCATTGGGATGAAGTTGCTGAGAGCAATACTCAGGCCCAACTCCCTTTTTGTTATACAGAAACGGTAGGACCAAAGCATATCCCATCCCCACCTATGACCCCAATTCAGTATTTTTATCTGTTTTTTACCACATCCCTACTAAATTCCATAGTGACCCAGAGAAATAATTATGCCAGGACTTTCCTCCAGAGCCAGAAAAATATTTCTCCTCATTCCCAGGTTCTAAAATGGACGGATGTTACAGTCACAGAATTGAAAGGGTTCATTGCCTGCCTTCTCAATATGGGAATCAAAAGGCAGCCAACCATTTCTTCATATTGGTCTGTGAGCCCAAGCCTAAATAATCCTTGGTTCCGTAGCATGTTCTCCCGCAACCGTTTTCAGCTCATTTTGAAATTTTTCCATTTGGTGGATAATAAGAACTTGGCAGGCCCTGGACAACCCGGATATGACCCTTGCGCAAAATTCCAACCACTGATTGACCATGCCAATGCACTTTTCCGGCACCATTATGTGCCACATCAACAACTTAGTGTTGATGAAAGTTTGGTTGGCACCAAAAATCATAAACAATTGATGAATATTTGCCTAATAAACATCATCACCGATGGGGCATAAAATTGTGGATGTTGTGTGACTCAGTGTCCAAGTATTGTGTAGCTTTTTTTTGTATATCGGGAGGCCAAGGATGTTGAAAACATAACTGAAAGAAAAAAATTTGGATTAGCCTACACGGGAGTAATGAAACTTTTGAATATGGGAAATTGTCTCCGTAAAGGCTATCACATTTTCATGGATAATTTTTTTACCAGCATTCCCCTTGCTAAAGAACTTTACAAACTCCAGACATTCGTAACCAGCACAGTCAGAAGAAACAGAAAATATTTGCCTGCAGCATTTGGAAATAAATTTCAGATCGGTCAAAAACAGTATTTCCGAAGTGGCCCAATTCTGACTGTAGCATACCGTGAAAAAAAATCTCAACGTTCCCCAGTTTTGCTCCTCTCCACCCATGGTCAAACTTCTGAAACCGAGTACACCCGAGTTCGTCATGGTAATAGAGAAACTTTGAGAAAACCCCAAATTATCCATTCCTATAACCAGTTCATGGGTGGTATAGATACCTCAGACATGATGGTGTATTCGTACCTCAGTGAACGTCGTACAGTGAAATACTGGAAAAAGTATGCTTCAGTGTATTTTCTCGAATGCTGCTAAATTCGTACATCCTGTACAAAGAAAATATGACAGCTGGTTCGAAACCAATGTCTCGTCTGGACTTCAATATCAAAATTATCGAATCTCTGGGTGAAGAATGGCTTCAGGAGAGAAGAACTGTATCTACAGCTGGACCATCAGATGCAGGGGAAAATAAGGATAAATATTTGAGAAAGTTGCCCCCAAGAAAACTAAAGGATTGTTGTGTTTGCAACAAGAGAAAACTGGGGAAAGGAGAGAGAAGAAGATCTCGCACAATACGTGCAAAGTGGGAGAAGGGCCTGCACGGTGAATGCTTTCCTGAACACAAATGTACCGGTGGTACATAGTCCACTTTTGCTGTTTCACTGGTGCGAAGTCGAAGAGGGCGAGAACTGTAGTGTTTTACAAATTTTTAAATTATGAATAAAGTATTTCGTTTACAATTTTCAAATTTTAACATCATGTATAAAATGAAGGGAGCTATCAGACAACAGCAATAGGTAACGGATAATCTCTTTTGGAATTTTGTTTCCATTATCTCATGTGGATTATTATGGGTCCACATATGCATATTTCGTAAATTATTTAGACTGTCCCAGGTAAAAGACGCCTCATCACTGAATAAAATGGCGCTTAACAGTTTGGAATGAGCTTTTATCTAGTGGCACAAATCCATACGCTGTGCATGGTCATCTGGTTCCAGATGTTGTACCCTTTGATCATGGTAAGGATATAACTCTTCATCATGTAAAGTTCGCCACACCTGCATACGTGATATGCTGATGTGAGAGGCCATTCTACGAATGGACAGACGCGGACTTCTCTGAACCATCTCACTGAATAAAATGGCGCTTAACAGTTTGGAATGAGCTTTTATCTAGTGGCACAAATCCATACGCTGTGCATGGTCATCTGGTTCCAGATGTTGTACCCTTTGATCATGGTAAGGATATAACTCTTCATCATGTAAAGTTCGCCACACCTGCATACATGATATGCCTATGTGAGAGGCCATTCTACAAGTGGACAGATGCGGACTTCTCTGAACCATCTCAAGAATGTTCTCTCGTGTGTTTATCATTCGTAGATCCTCCCTTTCAGAGCGCACAGAAACACTCAGAAGAGAACCAGTATCACGCAATGTCTGGTGAATTCGTGTAAATACACTTCGAGATGGAATCCTTCGATCAGGAAAACGCCTTTGGTATTCTTCAACAGCAGCACATGCAGTGCCACCGCAAAATCCACACACAAAATGCATATCACAATATTCCATGTGTGAAAACACAGAAAGGCATTTCAGCAACTCCACACAACTAATTACCAACCATTCACGACGCCGCCGCAACATACTGTGTACGTAGCACATGAGCTTACGGCTAGTGTGAATCACCACACTCAAGGACAAACATAGATAAGACGTCTCAGCTGGCAGGTATAGTGCGTGGACCCGCCAGAAGACCACTTTTTTCTCGTGCCATTATCTCTGTAACTGTTCAACTTTGGACATAGGTGTTTGGGTTATATCGGCATACTTTAACATAAGGAACACCCTCCTGAAGTTTGGCACATTCATCCTGGGACATCCTGTATACACAGGATGTTTGACGACTTTAGGGCATAACTGCAGGAGGTGATTTTCTAGAACTTTCTGATCAAAAAAGTTCATATAAACATGTGACCGGTTTTGAACGGTTATGGAGTTATGACAGTTTTTTCATTCCCATACACACCCTTATGTGAACCGCGTCTGTCATCTGGCGGGTCGCTATTTTTAGCCACCTATAGACGGAGTGTTCTTGTTATTTCGACACTTGAGAGGCACCTAAAGCATCGTGGGTTGGTATGTCCAGCGCGGTTCACAAACGAGCGGCAGCCTGTGTTGCGACTGGCGGTGGAATTTTCGAAAATCAGCATGAAGCATCAATAAATTCAAATTAAAGGTAATTTCGCGAAGTTAATTTTACATTCATACTTTAAATGCATCATGTATTATGCTGGTTTATTATTTTGTTCCATTTATTGTCAGTAATCGTTACCTTCTATTCTGAGTTTAAAACGGGCATTACTCCCTAACCGTCCAAAATCGGACACATGTTTATATGAATTTTTTGATCACAAAGACCTAGGAAATCACCTCCTGCAGTTATGCCCTAAAGTCGTGAAACACTCTGTATATACAGGTTTATTCAAAAAGAATGAACCGATTATATTACGCAATATTTTATTAAAGGAAAGTGATACAAAACTCCAGCCAAGTGACAAGTATTCTACTCACAATCAACTTTCATTTCCTGTCTTACAAGTGTTCAGTGTGGCCACCACCTGCAGCATGGGCAACATCAGTGCGATAAGAGAATTCCTCCCAGGTGGGTATCAGCATATCACGATGCAATGAGTTAATAGCCGTTGTTATTCGATATTTAAGGTCATCGAGGTTAGTGGGTAGTGGTGGAACATAAACGCGATCTTTTACATATCCCCACAAGAAGAAATCACACACGGAGAAGTCTGGGGACCTCGCAGGCCTAGCACAAAGAGCAAGGTCTTTGGCCCCCTTCCGACCAATCCATCGCTGGAGCACTTTTTCATTTAAAAAAGCTTGAACCATCAGGTGCCAATGGGGTGGTGCTCCATCTTGTTAAAAATGAAGTCATGCGAATCTGCTTTCAGTGAAGTGAAGAGCCGGTTTTGGAGCATATCGAGATAGGTTTGTCCTGTAACCATGTTTCCTTCAAAGAAAAAGGGACCATAAACCTTGTCCTGAGACACAGCACAGAAGATGTTCACCTTAGGGGAATCTCTTTCATGCTCAACTGTTTCATGTGGGTGCTCTGTTCCCCAAATACGCACATTGTGACGATTGACTGTGCTGCTCAAATGAAAAGTCGCTTCATCACTAAAAATTAAATGTGAAATGAAGGTTTCGTCTTCCATCATCTCCAGCATCGAATCGCAGAATTCCATCCGCTTCCTTTTGTCATTGGTAAGTGCCTGAACGAGCTGCAGTGTGTATGGTTTCAAATGTAGTAGTGTTGTTAGCACACTCCAGACAGTGGATTGAGGAATTGCAAGCTCACGGCTAGCTCGATTTTTTTACTTCCACGGGCTCATCTCAAATGCGGCATGGATTCTCTCCACTTGTTCCTCGGAGACTCGTGGTCATCCTGGACTTTTTCCTTTACACAGACACCCACTCTCTTGAAACTGTCGAAACCACTGTTGAATGTTCTTAGGACAGGGCAGATTAATGCCGAGTCACCTTCGAAATGCACACTGCACCGTCACAACCGAATTTGTTTTCGCGAACTTGAGAACTCAGAACGCCTTTTGCAGAGGACTCGCCATTCTGAGGGTAAACGAACAACTGAACGTGGCTGGAAGAACGACGTGACTTCAGCGCCCATGTGGCAGCCATTCACAACTTAGATAACTCCTCTGTCATATGGTCACTGACTCATTCCATGACGATGCTTGAGAACTGAAGCAATGTACCATGAAATCGGTTCATTCTTTTGAATAATTCTGTATATTATATATTGTCACATGTAAGGGGGTTTTGCTGGGCCATATACAGCCTTTCTTAATATCATTTTTAGCTCAGCCTTTATTGTTATTTCATTTTAAGAGCATATCCACTATTAATTAGATGCCTGTCCAGCCTTACAAATGCATAATATTATTTAATATTGTAGTTAAACAGTGGCATTTCAGCTTAACTTGTGTTGAATCAGAAACCTCCATACATGCTGATGGACTCAGGCGCACACCACACAAGGGGTGTGTTCTCTCTCTATCCCTCCCTCCCATCTCTGTCACAACTCTCAAGCCTACCAATTTAACATTTCACTGTATTGTTGCTTCGAACTTGTTGTGGCCCAAATTCGAGACTGAAACTCAAAAGATGTTGCTTAAATGTTTCGAGACTTGCGAAAAGTGTTTTACAGCCATTACAGTAGTATGTCAACACCTGGACAGGCAACTAGGTTAAGAATGTTGATGATCAGCATTTATGCGTAATCACATAAGTAAGAAGCTCTGCTAACGGGGCCACTGGAGTAGGGTAATATTAGTAAATATGCAGCATTGATATACCATGGGCCCACCCACAGCCACAGGGAATAGCCAATTAGAATATAACTTCGGAAATTGAGAACGAAAAGAGGAGTTAACTTCCCTCTTTTGTCAACAGCCGAATCAGCAAGTTAAAGATATAAATTACTGAATTTAGAGAGACTTGGGATCCGATCTAAAACGTAGTAACGAGTTGTCAGCCGGAGGCCCTATTCGATATGTGTGCCACGAGATGGTGGATGGCGACATTTATCTACATAGTTATTGCAAGTAGTTCTCTTTGCTCATATAAGACATGCTGTTAAACTATAGAGTTCATAAAAGTGTTGTTGTGTGATCTCAATGTACAGTCTCCAGTGTACCCCAGCGATAGCCATGGTAGAATAGGGTAGCAATTGTGTAGAGAGTGACAAGCGATGAAGGGAGTGACAGTCTCAAGGTACCTCCAACCCCCAGAGGGAAATTAGAAAGAGAGTAGTGAGAAGGTGTTATGTAAACAGGCCAAAGGCGGCCCTTTCTTTTAATGTATATATCACTGTAAATAGACCAGTGTACATAGGATAGGATGTACGCAGGGAGTTTTGATTCATCCCTTAATAACCATCCCATCCACGACCGATCCCGAGCGACCATAACCAAGACAGCCGACGGCAGCCGAGTGCAGCGAAGATTGTAGCTAAAAAGAGTAGTGACAGACTAAAGTAATTATATTTTTTCACCCCCTCCCCCTGACTTGTAACAAAGTGGTGGCAGCGGTGGGATACCTCCACGCCCCCTACCACCACGGCATTACAAAAGTTATTTCACTTCCTGTTAGGATTTTTCATTTTATTTACTCTCATTTTCCAGGGTAATTTGAATGAACTTCAACCTGTACATGGTGAGGAGCTACGATATTCCTGTGATGAGTGTGATGAATCACTCTGTCAAGAACAAATTCTGATAGCACATCGACACATACATAGTGAGGAGCAGTCATTTTGCTGTGGTGTGTGTAATAAGACATTCAGTCAGCAGAGTCATCTGAAGAAACATCAGTGCATACATAGTGGGGAGAAGCCACATTGTTGCATCGTGTGTAATAAGTCATTCCGCTTAAAGAGTGGTCTAAAGAGGCATCAGCGCATACATAGTGGGGAGAAGCCATTTTGCTGTGATGTATGTAATAAGTCATTTATTCAGCAGAGTAATCTGAAGACACATCAGTGCATACATAGTGGGGAAAAGCCATTTTGTTGTGATGTATGTAATAAGTCATTTAGTCGTCAGAGTGATTTGAAGAAACATCAGCGCATACATAGTGGGGAAAAGCCATTTTGTTGTGATGTATGTAATAAGTCATTTGGTAATCAGAGTGATCTGAAGACACATCAGCGCATACATAGTGGGGAAAAGCCATTTAACTGTGATGCATGTAATAAGTCATTTAGTCGTCAGAGTGATCTGAAGAAACATCAGCGCATACATAGTGGGGAAAAGCCATTTTGTTGTGATGTATGTAATAAATCATTTAGTCAGCAGGGTAATTTGAAGAAACATCAGCGCATACATAGTGGGGAAAAGCCATTTTGTTGTGATGTATGTAATAAGTCATTTGGTAATCAGAGTGATCTGAAGACACATCAGCGCATACATAGTGGGGAAAAGCCATTTAACTGTGATGCATGTAATAAGTCATTTAGTCGGCAGAGTAATCTGAAGAAACATCAGCGCATACATAGTGGGGAAAAGCCATTTTGTTGTGATGTATGTAATAAGTCATTCAGTGATCGGAGTAATCTGAAGACACATCTGCTCATACATAGTGGGGAAAAGCCATTTTGTTGTGATGTATGTAATAAGTCTTTTAGTCGGCAGAGTAAGCTGAAGAAACATTAGCGCATACATAGTGTCAAAAAGCCATTTTGTTGTGATATATGTAATAAGTCATTAAGTCATCAGAGTAATCTGAAGACACATCTCCGCATACATAGTGGGGAAAAGCCATTTTGTTGTGATGTATGTAATAAGTCATTTTGTCAGCAGAGTCATCTGAAGACACATCAGCACATACATATTGGGGAAAAGCCATTATGCTGTGAGGTATGTAATAAAGTCATTCAGCCTGTGGACCCAGCTGAAGAAGCATCAGTGCATACATAGTAGGGAGCAGCTGTTTTGTTGTTATGTATGTAATAAGTTATTTAGTCAGCAGAGTAATCTGAAGACCCATCAGCACATACATAGTGGCAAAAAGCCACTTTGCTGTGATGTACTATATAATAAGTTATTCAGTCTGTGGACCCAGCTGAATTAGCATCAGTGCATACATAGTAACGAGCAGCCATTTTGTTCTTATGTATGTAATAAGTCATTCAGTATGCAGAGCCATCTGAAGAAACATCTGCGCATACATGTTGATGTGTGTGGTAAATCATAGAGCAGTATAGATGGGTTTAGACTAAAGGAACAGTATGTAACTTGTAGCATGTCACAGTTTTTCATGTTGTAAGTAAGACAGTTTTGCTGTGTGGCATGCGTCAGTTTTGTAGAATGCTACAATATATTGGAGTTGGTGCTGTTGCTAACCTTTTGAACGGACAGGAAATGAACTGAATCCCATGGCACAAAGCATCTGTGCAAATGAGTTCCATTTGATTCTGACTGCTGAATGTGCACAATGCCCCGTCTTGTTGAGTGGAAACAGACATGACACGACATTCTCCTACAGTTATGATGTTAATTCAGCACTGGAAGCTAACGAATAGTAGAGTGTAGTCACTGAAACTGATCAACAGCTTATACACATAATTCAACAGCATTATATGCTTTTTGCTGTATGTTATCTATGCTCTTCTGCCATTACATGTGATTGAATTCATTGATCAGTTAGTTTCAGATTGATATATCACTTGGATTGAGTATATTGAGATAGATATTGTGGATTGGTCAGATGAATACAAACTATGCTGTATTGGACATTGCAAACGATATATCTGTTTGCAGGATACTTGGTATATTGATTATAAAAAGAAAGTTTAATAAAGGTGGTTTGATTCTGCTTGTTGAGAAATGAAGTAGTACAGAGAATTTAATTGAAAGGATCAAGAAAGACTTGCTTCCAGTGATGGAAGGACCACTGGGCTAAGTGTGTGGAGTCACAAGGGGCCTAGTTTGAAGGGTATTAGATATTGTAACTACCCAGATACAGAACTTTATTTTCCCCGCCCAAGGTTGAATAATTTTTGGGCAGAATAGTATGTCTGTGGTTCATGTAATATGTGTATGAGGGAGAGTCAGCAAACAGGTCACAAATGGAAGTAAAACAGCTATAATGTATGTACATAATAGGTTTTCTATGTGCATCACTAGGTACGAGCATAGTCCAGCCTCATGACAGTCTAAGTAGCAGGCCTGTGTGCATATGTTAAGAGGCTGATTTCAGTAGCCAAAATGATGACTGTGCTTGAGGGTATACCACTGAAGTGCAGTGTTGTGTTGTGTTGTGCATTTTCTGTGGGCAAAAGGACTGAGTCCAAAGGATGATCATAAGGAAATGTTTCCTGTTTACATTGGGAAGTGTTTGTTGCATAAAGTGGTTTAGAACTGGATTGAGAAATTCTCTCAAGACTGTTCAAAAGTTGCAGATGATGCCCGACCAGGTCACCCTGTTGATGTTGCAACAGAAGCAACTGTGCGGCAGCTGAAAGAATTGATTCGAGCTGACAGGAGGATGACAGTAGACAGTTGAAGTTGCATTAGCATATTATGATTATCCAGTGCCTCCAAATGTGATCTATGTTCACCTTTCTGTCCTCTGCCTACCCAGATAAGGGCACAGATTTCATCTATGAGCTGGAGACACCCATAGTAAGGAGTCAATGACCCCAATTGGTAAGATGATCATGAAAGTGATGGTTGGCAGTGGGTGCACCTAGTAGTGTTCATATTCCCATAATGTTATCTTTGGTAGGAGTGATGGTTTCAGTCTGTGAATAGAAGATCTATACACATCTGACTGACAATCAAACTCAGGACCCTCTGAATGATGGTCCAGGATCTTAACCCAACACCACTAGTTTCCCATGTATCCCATAAACCCTTCCAGAGATTTTGTTCGAATTTAATGTGGGAGACTCTTACTAATTTGTATTTCACTATTCCCATTTAAATATGAAGTTTTAGATTTAAGAGAATGTTGTTGGTAATTCTGTGCGCTGTGTTATGGAGTACACCCTTTCCAGCTTTGTTTACTTAGTAAAGAACTTGTAATAATGGCATAGTGTTTTTTTTTTAATTCTAAGATACTGCATAATAGCACTTAGATATAAATGCAGTATAATCTGTTTTGTATTTTTCAATTCCAGGCTGACTAGAGTGTTAAAAACGTTTGGTGAAGGTGACTGGCAGTTGGCGACTCTGATATGTCAGGTGATCTGGAACTACTGCATTGAATCAGTGAATCTCCATGCTGCTCTGGGCATTGATCAAACAAATCAGTTACTGGGAATATTGGTGGACTTTTTAGGTGAGGTGACCACAAGAATCCTCAGGCATTAGATCTACTTGGCCTGTTAACAGATGTTACAAGACAGAATTTTTCCATCTTTTTCATGCCTTCTGAATCATCTCCTTCCAGTAGACTGTTATTCTCAAGTGTCACCCTCATCTTTGCACATGTGCAGATATAACAATATTACATTATATATTTATAGTTTAATGGCTCTGTTAGTAGCCCAGACTGTGTAGCATCAAGCAGGAGGATGATTAATGAATAATGAATGAGAAAACGTCCAGAAAGAAATGATCATGGCATAATTTGAGGTAGTATCCTGGCACATTTCAGGAAGGTCTGAGGAAAATGATGAGGGATCATAGTCACAACAAACAATAATGTCAGTGTAATGAATATTATAAAATTTCATCTGCTTGTAAAATGATCTGAATTCAGTAATCTAGTCTCTATTTTTTGTTACTATTGTAACGTGTTTTGCCACTGAAGACGCCGTTCGGATTGTTAATGGGTTTATTCAACAACCTGCAAATCGTAACTACAATTAATTATAACACAGTTGCGGGTTTACACAATTTATAAACCCTACACAATAATCTGCTCACTCTATCTTCAATAGTCTTCACTTATTCACAGTACAATATGGGAGCTATACCAGTGTCACTGTATTACACACTCCCAATACCTTCTCACACTATCACCTCTAATCACACGTTCTGGTCTTCTTACGATTTACTCGCTACAACTGAACTCGGTGACTGCTACAATTCAACTGACTGCTTAGGCATTCCAGTTCTCTTATAAACCCTCAGCCAGACATCGGAAAATGCACCTCGCTTCCTTGTTGCATAATTGCCATGTTTACAGTCATTGGTGGGCAACGCTGCCGAGAGTTGGTTATTGATGTGTAGTAACCGCGGTGTCCCCTGTTACATCACTGTGGGAAGTGCTGTTACGTCACCCCAAGGAAGGGGCGCTCACCGAGCACTGCGCAATGATGGAAGGAGTGGGGGTATGTGACATCACTCGCGAGACCCCTACATCCTGTTGCTCCATCCACGTCACACTATAAATATAATTATATGATTATACTTTCTGTATTGATTGGATTTTAATTTGGCTGGGAGGGAGTATGCATAAGATTTAAATGTCACACATGATAGACTCGTCAGTAAAATGACTGGGAAGTCAGGGTTTGGTTCTTGGAAGAAAGAAAATACTCGTAGTTTAGAGACCACATATTCACCAGGTGTCAGGTTGCTGTAGGCAGCCGAATAATACAGCTGAACACTCGTCTCCAGTCAGTGCCAAACATGAGAATGCTTGCCTTCTAACCCCTTGGTGTCTGGCAAGTGCCATACTGCTGGAATTCAAAGTATATAAAAGGAAAGTGCTTACTTTTATCTTTCAGCAAAAGCTCTGATATTTTTATTGCAATCAGCTGTATGCATTGAGTAGCTTACTTTTAACACATTGAAGACCAGTGATATAAATATTAGATCACCCTGGGGACCGCCATTATTAAACTTGCTATCCTAACACTTGCACTGTTCACTTTAAAAATTAATATAAAATCTCCTAATTAATTTTATGAACTAAAATTTTTGGAGAACACTTACCAATGCTCCTAGAAGTGTGTGAGGATGTGATATTTCTGGAAACATTCCCCTTTGTGAAGTGGCATTACACAGAATTTGCAAATGTAGACATACTCCTTCTTTTATGAACTGTGGGAACACGGCATTACCTAGGAGGATGCTTCCCCTTGGAATGTTCACTCTTCACAGTTTTCACGAGGTATGTTTCCGCATATCACTTGACAGTCACCCTGGGGGGTCCACATGAGGCCTGCGTGGGGTGGGGGTTGATGGGCCTGGTCGCACTAAGTCCGTGACTGACTCTGGTTCTGCCACCACCATCTGGTCTGTAGCCCAGGCCTTTGCCACATTCATCTCAAAATGCTTTGTATTTCAATTTTGAATTAGGGTTAAATTTTTGTGATTCTTTTAGATATTTACTGTCTCTGCAATGTTATTACCCGCATTATCATCGGAGCTACTGTCACTTTTACAGTCTTTGGCCACAATTCTTTGTTCTTTCCTGTCACTGCTGCTCTCTCAATCACCATAACTACGCGGCTCACAAGGCAGGTCAACTGGCTCATCAGAGAAGAATTTGTCCATGTCCATACCCCACCCCTAACTACTGGCTGATACATACAGCTCGAAGAGCAGCAAAGCATTTTCATTTATAGTGGCTTAAGAAAACAGTGAGATCAAGTTACTGACAAGTAAGCAAACATTCCAGAGTTTTATTGTGCCATTGCGTGCAACTTGGGTGGTGCCAGAGCGAGGTACAAACTAACGTGTCCTAAAATAATATCATGCGACCGGTCTGCCATGTTTAAAAGCCAAAAGCATGATATCATGCTACCAGTCCTCACTGTGTTAAGAAGTGTGTTCCTTGGTTTCACATGTGCCAAGCGAGACAAGCTGCACTCTCAGCTAACTATTCCAATATTGTGCACATTCAGAGGAAAGAGAAAGTTGTGTTTGTACTGCCGGTCATACAGGTGCATTTCCACATGATTTAACTTGTAGCGCACAGTTCACGGCTGTCGACATTACTGAAAGAGGATCATGAGGCAGGCTCTTGATGTTCTTGATGTAGAGACGTGGTCTGTGAGGGTTTGTATTCATGTTACATTGCAGATGAGGAGCGTTTATTTGAAGTCTTGGAAGGTACAGACATGAATGAGGCTCTGGTTACTTCTGAACATTATCAAATGTGGGAAGAATTTGCTGGAGAAGATTGAGACATTCCTGAATTCTCTAGATTCGCCCAAACAGTTGGAACACATGGAACCTCTACTCAGTGACCATCAGTCCCTAGGGCACAGTATATCCTCTGCACAGCCTGAGTTACAACAGTATCAGGTCCTGTAAAGATGGGTGAGGGTGTGGGGAAATCATCTTTGATATTATTGCAATGTTCAGTGTCATGAGAGTCACAAAGAAGAATGTCTCTGTATGACTGGACAAGCCAGGGCTCACCAGGTTTTTATAATGCTTTTATGAGGAGAGGTGGTCAGATTCACAGAAGTTATTTTCACACCAAAGTAGATTATTTTTTTTGCAAGTGGAAGCACTGATTCAGATAATTATAAAAACAAATGTAATGTAAGAATTCAGCTCATTCTGCTTCGACTTCAAAATATGCTGCTTACATCAGAAACTGTACTGAGTTTTAAATCAGAATATAATATTTAACACATACATGTCTATCAATACAAAGGATACAACATTATATACAATATCTCATATTCTTTATGTAAAAGAATTTTGTAACAGTTTACTTGTTCACTTATATACAGAATATATTCCAACTGTGAAGATGTTAACAAATTCCGTCCTTACAGTTCTTATAAAATATTAAAATATATATATATATATATATATATATACACACACACACACACACTTACTACTGCTGAATTATATAAGTAATGTGATACTATTTTACAGATGATGCTTTTATTACATTACGGAGAGGATCTGTGTGCAATATTCTGCACTGCCTTTAGAGATACAGTAGAACTTGGTTATAACGTCATCAAAGGGACCTAAAAATAGTGTCGTTATAAAGGAATGTCGTCGTAACCGAAAAGGGCACTTCCACAGTAGCCTTATGTTAGTCACGGAAAAATCTACCAAAAATCAAGTTAAAATGTTGCATTTTTTAGTGAAATACATAGTTAAGTACAGACTAACGTAACATTAACGTGGAATTGCCCAAATGTGTAATATCAGAGACATGTTACAGCGCTTTTCACTGACAATACACACAATATTTCACGAATCACTTTTAACTTTCTCTTCAATGCTTAAAACTTTCCTTTTCATTGCCATGTTTTCGCTACTGCACTTCTCTGGGTTTAGGCAGGGTAAGTAGACAATGTGAGGTCCTGTTAGACGAGATTCTAGGAAAGGAATGCAGTTAACAACCTGCCGCGTCCTCTTGCACTATTCACGCAGTCCCACCCCACACTCTTGTTTTCGTGTAAAACCCACGCTCCTCTTGCAGCCAGCGGTCGTATTCTTCCA
>NW_019728576.1:0-6050 GCF_002891405.2 Cryptotermes secundus | reverse complement strand
GCACATAATACTTAGGGTCATTCCATGTGAAATCATCCAGAGAGGTCGCTCAACATTTTTAAAAAAATTCAAAATTTGTACACTTATTTCTACATATTTTCACACCTCAAAAAAAAATGTTAAGAAAATTGTGATCCGCTCGGTTCTCCCGGTACAGCCGTTTTTATAATGCGAAAAAACGCGTTTTCGGCTCAAATGGAGGTTTGCGTTATCTTCTGTATCTCGATAACTATTGAAGCTAGAGACTCCAATGAAAAGCCAATTTGTTTCTCATGGTATGCACAACAAGTCATATCATTACAAGGTTTTACTCAACCTACTTCCTCTAGGTGTAATTAAGCTTGAAACTTACCTATCGATTTTGGGAAAAATGCTAATTGACCTTCAGAAACCAATGGAAGGGGGAAAGTATCAGATCTGCAGTTTCAACCCTTTGTTTTCTCCTACATGAAGAATATAATCACATAGTTTTGAACACCGTACCCATTTTCCAGGAGCTTCCAAACTTTGCTCTGGGCCCCAAATCGGCCATTTTTAACGTCTCATATCTCCGGTGGGGAAGCCCCAAAAAAATTTGAACTCAAAGCAAATAATGCTCTATTCAGAGTAACGTGCAGTTAAAATTACAACTTTGATATTCAACTAATAGCGAAGTTTCTATAATGCGAATAAACGTGTTTTCGCCTGAAATGGAGGTTTGCGTTATCTCCCATATCTCGATAACTATTGAAGCTAGAGACTCCAATAAGAAACCAGTTTGTTTCTCGTGATATGGACTATACATCATATCCTTACAAGGTTTCACTCAACTCACTCCCTCTAGGTCTAATTAAGCTCGAAACTTACCTATCAATTTTGGGAAAAACACTATTTTTCACCTTCAAAAACCAATGGGAGGGGAAAGTATCAGATCTGTGGTTTCTACCCTTTGTTTTCTCCTACATGAAGAATATAATGACATAGTTTTGAACACCATACCTATTCTCTAAAATTTTCCAGGAGCTTCCAAACTTTGCTCTGGGCCCCAAATCAGCCATTTTTACATCTCATATCTCCGGTGCAGAAGCTCCAAAAATTTTGAAATTCATAGCAAATAGTGCACTATTCTAGAGCAACTTGAAAAATTAAAACTTTTATATTCAACTACAAACGAAGTTGTGCGCACTTTGAATTTTACCAAAACAACCAATACCTCAACAATTGGCTTACCTGCATCCAATGATATTAGTTCTTTGTGTACTCCGATGAATATTTTCCAGTTTGTTTGAAAGTACACATAGTTCAGTAAGTGTCCACTATCACGATGTCTTCGAAATCATCGGACTTGGATGTTTTATAACACATGACTGTGTTTTCCTCCAGATGGACGACCCGGTGTTTTTCTCTTGTGTGGAGCACAGTTTTGCACTTTTGGAACATGCTTTTTAGAATGATTTCAGTTCCTGCAACTTACTTTTGGCACAAAAAAGTAAACTATTCCTGGGATATTTTCTGTGCAGAATATTTACAGTTATCGCGGGCACATGACTTGATTAAAATGAGTTCTTTGAAGACTGGCTTTCGCTGCTTGCCTCTTTGTGGTGCTGCCAATGCCGTCACAGGCATTCTTCCCATGTGAGGTGGCAAAGAAGTTCCATTCTGCTTCAAGTCCGAAGTCTTCATAGTGATGACATAAATTGGAAAGATTCTTTTTGTTTTTATATTGGCTTCCAGCGCCATCACTGAAATAAATAACTTTCCTGACTGAAGGCACATTTTCTTTTATATTGGCGATAAGACATTTTTGGAACTCATAAACTGTGGTTCTATCGTGCTTTACATGATCACTGATTATACACAAGCTTCGGCATTTTCTTAGTGTCTGCCTTGTAGTAATACACAAAAGGGTGAAGTGTAGCCTGTTGATTTACCCAATGGAAACTTTGAATCTCGTCTTGAACGAGAAACGAACAATTTTCTGCAAAATCTTTAAAATTTAAAGCGCCCACAACTGCGCTATTACTTGAATATCAGAGATGTAAATTTAACTCCAAGTTACTCTAGAATAGAGCATTATTTGCTATGAATTTCAAATTTTTCGAAGCTTCTCCACCGGAGATATGAGATGTTAAATATGGCCGATTTGGGGCCCAGAGCAAAGTTTGAAAACTTCTGGAAAATTCTGAAAACTAGGTACGGGGTTCAAGCTACGTGATTATATTCCCCTTGTAGGAAACAACAAAGGGTAGAAACCACAAATCTGATATTTTCCCCCTCCCATTGGTTTTTGAAGGTCAAAAATAGCGTTTCACCCAAAATCGATAGGTAAGTTTCGAGCTTAATTACACCTAGAGGAATTGAGTTGAGTGAAACCTTTTAATGATATGATTTATAGTCCATATCACGAGGAACAAACTGGTTTCTTATTGGAGTCTCTAACTTCAATAGTTATCGAGATATGGGAGATAACGCAAACCTCCATTTGAGCCGAAAACGTGTTTTTTCGCATTATAGAAACTTCGCTATTAGTTGAATATCAAAGTTGTAATTTTAACTCATCGTTACTCTGGAATAGAGCATTATTTGCCATGAGTTTAAATTTTTTCGGAGTTTCCCCACCGGAAATATGAGACGTTAAAAATGGCCGATTTGGGGCCCAGAGTAAAGTTTGTAAGCTCGTGGGAAATTTTGGAAAATAGATACGGTATTCTAAACTATGTGATTATATTCTTCATGTAGGAGAAAACAAAGGGTTGAAACCGCAGATCTGATACTTTCTCCCTTCCATTGGTTTCTGAAGGTCAAAAATAGCGTTTTTCCCAAAATCGATAGGTAAGTTTCAAGCTTAATTACACCTAGAGGAAGTAAGTTGAGTAAAACCTTGTAATGACATGATTTGTTGTCCATATCATGAGGAACAAATTGGTTTTTCATTGGAGTCTCTAGCTTCAATAGTTATCGAGATACAGAAGATAACGCAAACCTCCATTTGAGCCGAAAACGCTTTTCTTCTCATTATAAGAACGGCTGTACCGGGAGAACGAGGGGATTACAGTTTTTTAACATTTTTTTGAGGTGTGAAAATATGAAGAAATAAGTGTACAAATTTTGAATTTTTTTAAAAGTGGTGAGCGACCTTTCTGGATGATTTCACATGGAATGACCCTTAAGTAAGATATGGGACCGTCATTTTTACATTACTGATAACTTTGTTTTATATTTGGCTCACACAGTGGTTTATGATCAATATTAGTTGCACTGGGGCACGCAGTGGCATAGTTGGTTGAGGCACTATGTTACAAGTCGGAAGCTCGTGTGTTCAATTCCTGACAAGGTCATTGGATTTTTTCAATTTACCCAATCCTTCTAGCAGGACTATGGTCTGGGGTTAACACAGTCTCTAGGAGAAATGAGTACCATGAATCTTCCTGGGGGCAAAAAGCATCTGGCACACAAGACTGACAATCTAACCGCCATCTGTGAGCCGACTGTCTGGAGAAAATGTGGGAGCCTCAACATCTCACAACCCAGTGGGCTTCTATGGCCTGTTACAGGGATAGCTTTATGTTTATTTTTATGTGTCATGACTCCATGATGAATCTTTTGACACCAATATAAATTAATGTTTTGTAATTTGACATTTATATAACTCAGAGATTAATTATTATTAACACTTTGCGGACTGGTGGCATATTTTTATGCCCAGAGCTTTTAAACGTGGCGGACCGGTGGCATATTTTTGTGACTTTAGGACACGTTAGATTGTAACACATTACACCTTCCTCTGGCGCCACCCAAATAAAATGACTACTGTGTAATATTATTCCGGAATGTTTGCTTAGTAGGCAGTAACTTGATCTCGCTGTTTGGGTACCCCTTCCAAAGGAAAATTATCTTTGACCCTTCAAGCTCTTATGTACCAGGCAAGAAGTTAGTTGCGCAATGAGTCAAGGACAGAAGCGATTGAAAACCAAGCAAGCTCTCCGGGGTGGCTCTCGCCACGTGCCCGGCGCCCCGGCAGGTTGCTGGCCCAAGGTTCCCTCGGACAGCTTTCGGCCACTCCAGTCAGCGGCGCTTCTGCTTCGGGTGCTCTCCCGACCCGTCTTGAAACACGGACCAAGGAGTCTAACATGTGCGCTAGTCAATGGAACTCTGCGAGGCCAAGTCTCCCTTGAACGGGGCCATCGCCCGCAGAGGGTGCCAGGCCTGTAGGGGTATTCAAGATGGCGGCCATGATGTAGTCGTTGATTGTGTCTCTCGATATTTGGATCAAAATACTGGTGAAAGTGAATTAAATTGTTGTGCAAATTGTAATAAATTGAATGACTATTTAAAAATGGTTACAATGGAGTTAAAATCAGCACAGCAAGTAATCAAGATTTTGCAAGAGGAAAGAGTGTCAGTTGACGTTCATAACCCCAAAATTCAATATAACGTATTGTCAAAGACGGGTCAGGACATCGAAGCATACCGTATGAAGTTGGGAATGAAAAATGTAAAAAATGTAAATATAAATAGTGATAATTCAAAAAGGGTGAAACATAAAATAAGAATACTAGGTGATAGCCATGCACGTGGACTGGCAACTGAGTTGAAGCATAGGTTAAATCAAGAATTTGAGATACAAGGGGTAATAAAACCTGGATCAACATTGGAAAAATTGACAAATAGTGTAAGCTCGGACTTGAAAGAATTAACAAAGAAAGACGCCTGTATAATTTGGGGAGGTACAAATGACGCTGGGAGAAATGAAACTAATATTGGTATTCGTTCACTACATGAGTTTATAAGTTGTCATCAACATACAAATGTTATTGTTTTAAAAGTCCCACATAGATATGACTTAGCATCTAATTCATGCATCAATGAAGACGTAAAAACTTTTAATAGGAAGCTTGATAAATTAAAGAAGGCTCATCAAAATTTATTTGAGGTCAGTATGGACATGGATAGGGATTTATTCATAAGACAGGGATTTCACGTAAATACTCATGGTAAAGAGCAGACAGCAAGTGACATCATCTCTGTTTTAAGTAATTTGTTCAAAGTAAAGAGAAAATCTCCTATTACTTTAATGTGGAAGGAAAAGGATCTGGATTGTAATAGTATCTCTAAGATTAATGAAAAAGGTGTTCAGTGTATTAAGCCGAGTGAATGTGATTATGCGAAATCAGCTCTGGTCTCTCAGGCAAGCGCAAGTGTAAAAAAGATGATTGTTCAAGATAGTGCGAGTGGAGTCATAGAGATTCAAAGAACTAATGATCAATGTATTAAATCAAGTGAGTGGAATTATGTTCAGTCAGCTCTTGACTCTCAAGAAAGTTCTTGTTCAAATACGATTGTTCTCCAAGATGGTACATGGGATGAGTCAAAAATCCAACGAACTGACAAGGACTCAGTCAACCAAGAAATGATGGGCGCGCCAGCAAAGAGAACTCGACGACATCCCCTTAATCGCAATAATGATTTTTTATGGTAGATCATCCATTTAAGTCAACTTTCCACCCCCCTAAAGGAAGTTCAAATTTAACTCAGTATTCGAGTATTCTTCATCACAATGTATAAAGTCTGAGCAACAAATTACTAGAATTAAATGCACTGCTCTCGCAATGGCCCAAAAAGCCAGATATTTTATGCTTTTCGGAGCACTGGCTTTTAAGTGATCAAATCTTGCATCTAAATATTGATCAATATAAACTTGCGGATAGTTTTTGTAGAATAAATGATAAGCATGGTGGTTCTTGTATATTTGTTTCCAAATCAATTAAGATCAGAGAGGTTTCTTCATTAAAAAACTTTGGTAGAGAAAAAACACTGGAAATATCAGCTATTGAAATAGTGAAATTTAAAATCATTGTAATCTGTGTATACAGATCTCCAAATAGTGACGTAAAAATGTTCTTCAATCAAATAGATGAGGCTATAAATAGGGTACTAAACAAAGGTTGCTTGTTAGTAATATGTGGGGACTGGAATATAAACTTACTCCAAAAGAATTCACTTCAAAAGACTCTATTAAATTTGTTGCTCTCAAATAACTTATTAAATACGGTTCAATCTCCTACGAGAGT
>NW_019728575.1:0-1823 GCF_002891405.2 Cryptotermes secundus | reverse complement strand
TAGCTTGCTAGCTTTGTGTTGTTATCTTCTATATTTGCGTTGCTAACTTGATTGCTATGGATTGCTAGCTTGCTAAATATCATGGCAATCTTGCTAGCTTTGCGTTGCTAGCTTGCTATCTTTGCGTTGCTAGCTTGCTAGATTTGCGTTGCTCGCTTGCTAGATATGCGTTGCTAGCTTGCCATCTTTGCGTTGCTAGCTTGCCATGTTTGCTTTTCTAGCTTGCTAGATTTGCGTTGCGTGCTTGATAGCTTTGCCTTGCAATCTTGCTGGCTTTGCGTTACTAGTTTGCTAGCTTCGCATTGCTAACTTGCTATTTTTGCGTTGCTAGCTTGGTAGGTTTTCGTTGCTAGCTTGCTAGCTTTCGTTGCTAGCTTGGTAGATTTGCGTTCCTAGCTTGTAAGCTTTTGCGATCTAGCTTGCTAACTATTCGTTGCTATCTTGTTACTTTTGCTTTGCTAGCTTGCTAGATTTGCGTTGCAATCTTGCAAGCTTTGCTTTGCTAGCTTGCTATCTTTGCGTTGTTAGCTTGCTTGATATGGGTTCCAAGCTTGCCAGCTTTGCGTTGCTAGCTTGCCAGCTTTCCGTTGCTAGCTTCCTAACTTTTCGTTGCTAGCTTGCTAGATTGAGATATATGCGTTGTTAACTTGATAGGTTTAGGCTTTGCTAGCTTGCTAGCTTTGCGTTGCTATCTTCTTTGCTTGCTAGATTTACGTTGCTATCTTGCTTGCTTTGCGTTCTAACTTGTTAGCTTTGATTTGCTAGCTTGCTAGCTTTGCGTTACTAGCTTGTTTGCTTGGTAGATTTGCGTTGCTTGCTTGCCAGCTTTGCGTTGATAGCTTGCTAAGTTTGCGTTGGTAACTTGCTAGCTCTGCGATTCTACCTTGCTATCTTTGCGTTGCTAGCTTGCTAGGTTCCAGTTCCTAGGTTGCTAGCTTTGCCTTGTTAGCTTGATAGATTGCTTTGCTATATTGCTAGATTTGTGTTTCTTGCTTGCTTTGCGTTGCAAGCTTTCTAGCTTTGCGTCTCTAGCTTGCTAGCTTTGCGTTGCTAGTTTGCTAGCTTTGCTTGGCTAGCTTGCTAGATTTCTAGATATGCGTTGGTAGCTTGCCTGGTTGACGTTGCTAACTTGCCAATTTGCGTTGCAATCTTCCAGCTTTGCCGTTCTAGATTGCTAGATGTGCGTTTCTAACTTGCTAGCTTTTCGTTGCTACCTTGCTATCTTTCAGTTCCTAGCTGGTTAGCATTGAGTTGCTAGCTTGCATCTTTGCGTTGCCTGCTTGCTTACTTGCTTTGTATTTCTTCCTTTCTACCTTTCCGTTTCTACCTTGCTATCTTGGCGTTGCTAGCTTGCTAGCTTTGCGTTCCTAGCTTGCTAGTTTTGCGATGCTAGTTTGGTAGCTTTGCGTTGCTAGCTTGTTAGATTTGCGTTCCTACCTTGCAATTTTGCGTTGCTAGCTTGGTAGCTTCGCGTTGCTAGCTTAGTAGATTTGCGTTGCTAGCTTGCAAGCATTGCGATCTAGCTTGATAGCTTTGCCTTACTAGCTGGCTCTCTTTGCGATGCTAGCTAGCTAAATTTCTGTTGCTAGTTTGCTAGATTTCCGTTTCTAGCTTTCTAGAATGCTAGATTTGCGTTACTACCTTGCTAGCTTGCTAGCATTCCGTTGCTAGTTGCTAGCTTACTAGATATTCGTTGCTACCTTGCTAGCTTTGCGTTGATAGCTGCCAGCTTTGTGTTGCTAGTTAGCCAGCTTTGCATTGCTAGCTTGGTTTCTTGCTTGATTTCGTTGCTAGCTTCCTAGATTTGCGTTGCAAAATGGTTA
>NW_019728574.1:0-1824 GCF_002891405.2 Cryptotermes secundus | reverse complement strand
GCCCCTTCAACTTGATTCTGATCTAGGGGCAGAGAAAGAAGACGACAAATGGAGCTAAGTCTTGCGTGTACGGTGGGTTGGGAACAATTGCCAACATTTTTTAAGATCAAATTTCCTGCACAATATAAGCCGTATGCAGTCATGCATAATCAGCGTGGAAAACCCAGTCATTCGTGCGCCACTTCTATGGAAGTATGAGGCTGGCGGACACCGTGACCCTTAATTTCAACAATAAAATATCTACGGCTCTGGTGTTCTTGGACATCGAAAAAGTATTTAATACAACGAGGCACTCAGGATTTCCGTATAAGTTGTCAAAGTTGGAATTCTCGAACAGTTTCACGAAACTTAGGCCTAATTGGTCTTTTCTTTCAAAATGTAAAATCACTGTCTCGGTTGAAGGCGAAATATCAAGGCCAAGCGAAATGCAAGCAGATTTGTTAGCATGGATGTCTGTAAAGTTGCAGGCTTTAATTATCACCGACTGTTTACTGAGCCGTTGCTAAGCAGCAAATGGTTACTAGCTCCTGATTGCTTAGCTCTCGGCCAACTTTCCGAGCAAAATTTGTAGTGAACTTCACTTCTCTTGCATATGTACATGTTTCAGTAGTGTGTATTTATAGCCTTTAAATTTCAAACGTTTCCACAGAATTTGTACACTATTATGTGTGGCACTGTAGCATCGTCAGGCAACAAGTGTCCTTGAATTGTGTCGATTGTGATTGTAAGCTACTTGAACTTCATTCACTGAGCTTCAGTGTCTGGTCATCTGCTGTCATCTGCTTTTTCCTTTCCAGATATAGTCAGTGTGATCAAACAATTTATACCACATGTAAATCAACAATTTTCTTGTGTAGTTCCCTTCCAAACACTACAAAATCTACTTTTCTGTTGTAACCACAGACGTAGACATATATAAGCACAGCTTGTGTTAAGATTTCTCTGCATGAGTCACTGTTTTTACTACTGAGATTAGTGTTTCATATAGAAAGAGTTGGAAATTCAAGTGGCACAAATTATAAGTCTTGATCACATAGCCACAGATGCATCTAGTTTTCAAACCTTAACTTTTCACTCCATGATCATTGTTGCTGTAAAATGATCTACATTTACTTTCAGTTTTAATTTTCATATATATTTTTAGTATGTATGTCTCAGTCTGAAAAAGGAAGGATCATAAGTTTCTCTTTTCTGCTGCTATTGGTAGTGCTTCTCTATGTCCTCTCTCAAGATTNACCACTGGTTAACGAGTATTTTATATAATTTTAAATATATATTCCTGAACATTGTTGTTTTAGGCAATGAACTGCGGGATCCCTCTCATACTAGCACGCAGCTTCGTCTGTCTAACAGACAGCATCCACCTTCTGCTCAAGCCAAGTTAACGTCACATTGCGGCCAGCACTCGATGTCCAGCCCGCCTATACATCATCACGTGCGCTAGCCAATCAGCGCTCACAATCACAACTGCAACTGCAGCTGCACCCAACAAGCAATGATATTGAAGGCGGAGTTCAAAAATCGCTATCATCAGTTCTTCTTCGATAGGCCTCACTACAACATTGACAGTTAACGCATCTACTCTGACGTCAGGATACAGCAACAGCTCTCCAGCAACCGCATCAAGACGACGGCTCTGTTAACGCCCATATATACGCATCTGTTATAGTTTACGTCGTCTCTTAGAATTTCGACATCCAACATTGGTGACCAAGACTCAGCATGGATGCCGCAGACAGTTCGCATGCAGCAGTAGCCCGAGTGGCCGTGCGGCTTCCCCCGTTCTGGCCCGAGCGCCCAGGCCACGGCGCAATTCATCTTGGC
>NW_019728573.1:3166-26558 GCF_002891405.2 Cryptotermes secundus | reverse complement strand
ATATGTATGTATTTTCATACCGATTTTTGTTTCAGTGTTGTGCTAATGACACAGAAGAATGGGAACACCTGCATGGATATTATCATGGGACATGCCGTCAAATCTCTTGCCATAAGTTCAGCTGATGTTTGTATTATTCCTGAAGAAGTTTTCTCTCCAGTTTCTGTTAATATTAGTAAAGAAGAAGTAGCACAGAGGAAGGAAAAATTAAAAAATTGGCTATGTAAGAACAGGATCCCGGTTGAAGAAGACGGTGAACTTCTGCGACTTAGAGATGCTTTACAGATTCATCCGCCATACGGCAAAGACCAGTGTCTGAGTGGGAATGAAATTATATTAGGAAGAGTTCAAGATCTTATTGCTACAATGCCTGACAGTATAGATATGTAATTACAGAAACTTTCAAAGTATGTGATGTACCAGTGAAATTAACTAAGCATTGTTAAATCATAATTTTGCACAATGTTTATCCCTTCTGGTGGATATTCTCCATTTATGCTAAATTCAGCTTGTTCCATGGGGCATGGGAATATCCTAAATCCTCATTTTATTTTTGTGTCAGGTATTTCCAGAAGTGTGCAAGACAGTTTTCAAGAGAAAGACTTATATGTGTGGTATGGAGTTGTTAGTTGTACCTGGTGAATGCTGCAAGAAACTCTGTGACTCCATTTTGTTTCTGGTATTATTCTCAGTTACTGTCTCTTTGCATTTTGAGACAGAGAAGAATGCCACAAAACTGTCAGATCTTATCTTGTAGTGTGAACAGTTTTATGGAAGAGAAATACAAACCGAATTGATGGATACCACAGAAGGTACATCAAATAAAGGAGGGGAGTATGCGTTACCAGACATAGCATCAGCACCCGCCCTTCCACCCCGTAAAGTATCCCGGTCACATCCTCACTCTGATGAGATTGAGTTGGAAGTAGAGAGGAAGGAAAGACTGCCCGACAGCATCCCAGCTCCAGCGTTGCCTCCACGTAAGGCCTCGTGCTCACACCCTACACCAACCGTTGAAGTGGAGGCAGAGAAAGATAAGGCACCTAACGAGCTCCCTCTGTCACTTCAGGAAGCGGAGTGGTACTGGGGTGGTATTACACGGGAAGAAGTGAATGAAAAGTTGATGGATACACCAGATGGCACATTTCTAGTACGCAACGCATCCAGTAAAGGTGGAGAGTATACATTAACACTCCGTAAGGGTGGCACAAATAAGTTGATCAAGATCAGTCATCGTAATGGCAAATACGGTTTCTCGGAACCATTCAAATTTAATTCTGTCGTGGAGCTGGTAAACCATTATCGAACCACATCTCTGGCACAGTACAATTCAACTCTGGATATAAAACTTCTATATCCAGTGTCACGATTGCAACAAGATGATGAGATCTCAAGTATGACTGACATCAGCAACGTGGCACAGAAATTAGTGGAAATCCATAAGGAGTACATGTCCAAGACACGGATGTACGATGAGTACTCTGAAGATTTCTTACGTTCCTCACAAGATATACAGCTGAAACATCAAGCCTTAGATGCCTTCAGAGGAGCCGTGGCTATGTTTGAGGAACAAATAAGAATTCAAGAGAAGTATCAGCGTGAGGCACAGCCCCATGAAATTAAAAGTTTGGAAGACAATGCAGATATGCTAAAGCAACGTCTTCAGTGCTTAGAAGAGAGTCGCAGACAGCTGGAAGAGAACCTAAAGCAGGAAAGAGCTTTCAACCGCACGCTAGAACGTGAGATGCACTCTTTAAAACCGGACATAATTCAGCTATTCAGGCAGCAAGAACGCTACCAAACATGGCTCAAATCGCGGGGGGTGAAGCATCAGCGCATTTCTCAGTTCCTGGCCTCAGATGGGTCTACTCCGTGGGCATTTGATGACCTTGACCAAGATGACGAAGATCTGGACAACCTGCCGCATCAGGATGAGACAACATGGCTCCTGCCAGAGTGTTCACGGACAGAAGCAGAACGTTTGCTGGCCGGTCAACCTGATGGCACATTTTTAGTTCGTCCCAGTCGCACAGGACAATACGCCCTGTCCATAACTTGCAATGGCACTACAAACCATTGCATCATATATGAAACAGAACGTGGCTACGGGTTTGCTGAACCTTACAACATATATGAATCGCTCAAGTTACTTGTGCTTCATTATGCGCAGAATTCTCTTGAGGAGCACAATGATTCCCTTACTACAACACTAGCATTCCCGGTGTTTGCACACGCATATACACAAGAGGTCACCCAAGCAGCTAAAAGGTTTGGGTATGTGATGAATGTGGTGTAAAGGTTGAGATTATTTTATATTTGGTCCAATAGTCAAGGAACCAAAGTGTGCTTATGGTGAACATTGGTCCTGACCAAATTACTTTCAACATGAAAAATTGTCGCACAATAATTATATCACCAAACTTGTCTGCTCCTTTCCATTTTTGTATCATGATTGACTCAGTGTTTTTTTTAAGTTACAGATGTCTATAAAACTGTGGGGGTCTGGTTTTAAAACATATGTATGTATATATTTTAGTTTGTCTGTCAGAGCTTGCAAATAACAGTTATACACATCGGGCAAGGTGTTCTTCAGTTGAACATGAACTTTTTGAGTTACAGTTTTAGGGATATAGAACCTGTACACAATGTTTTAATATGTCATGACCTGCTTGAGGGTACAGTATCTTAGCATTTGCATGGAGCTACTGAAGAAGGCCACACAGAATAGGAATATAGCCAATAAACAGGCTGAATTTCATAATTTTTATCTCAACTGAATTTGTGTTGATGTACCACAGATAAGGTCTGCCATTATGCACCTTTTTCCAGCTGCTTTGTTCTGTTACATTATTTCAGAAATATGTCCTAAAATGATGTAATATATCATATTTACTTCTTTCAAGTCTCCTTGAATAGGTTGAAGTAGTGACAATTTATATTTCAGATCTTTGCAAGGTTATTGGCTAACCTGACAAGAAGTTCTGTATGGTTTCCCTATGAGTTTTCATGCATGTCATAATAGTACCTTCAAATTGGCCGTAACTACCACCTTCAAATATTTATATGCCCACAGTTCATGATTATCATCCTCTCTCTGTTGATATATATATCCACTGCAGTTGACATAGCATTGCTAAATAACTGATGAACTGTTATCTTGCTGCATTCCTCTCCTGCCAAACTATGTGAATACAAGTACAAACACATTTGGTAAATATTTAACAGAAGTGCCGATCCCATCAAGTGAGAGGCCACTGCATATGTAAATGTAATTTGTTCAAACAGACGTCATTCGGATGCATAGGAATTTTTAAGTGTAGCTTTCAAAGCTTGAAGAGTCAGAATATACAGTGATTATTTCTTTTGTGTTCCATTTCCATTTCAAATGTGCTAAGTTCAAATTTTGGTTTTCCTAGAAAAACAGCTGGCCCAGTGGGTAAAATCCCAATGTTAGAGCATGGAAGTGATTTTTTTTTGCTAGTGGGGTAGGACTAAGTCCCTTGTACTGTGGCCACTTCTGGCCTATTGTACCAGCCCCAGATTACAGGTGAGGGTGATTGTGGAGCAATTGGTGGAATGAAGATTGGCAGGGGAAACCGAAGTACTCGGAGAAAACCTGCCCCAGCACCACTTTGTCCACCACAAATCCCACTTGACCAGACCCGGGATCGAACCCGGACCGCCGCAGTGGGAAGCCAGCAACTAACCGCTTGAGCTATGGCACGGCCCTGAAGTGAATGTTAATGTTAGCTGAAGTGTGCTTCATGAAAGGAAAGGCATGTTATGTTCCTTATAATCATTAAAAGAAATGAAATGGTGACAGATTATCTAACCTTGTACCACAGAATTTGGAAATCATACTGAAAAATTGTTTTATAATGTCCATAATATGTCAACTGAACGCAGTGCTTGAAAAGGATAATGATTCCTATTTTTCAGTAGTAATTAATTTTCATTTATTTGTGCTGCCTGTGGCTCACATCATCTGTTGTAAATATTTAAGTGTATAACTCTTAATATTTCCCTCCTTAATTAATTACAGAAGTTGTAACAGGGTGATAAGCACATTCAAACAGCTTTATTATAAATAACATTTAAAAGTTTGTGACAATTGTATATTACCACGGTCATTGTGTTTCTGGACGTTATCCATCGTCATGTTTTTTTAATTAAAACGTACAACGTTTTGGGGACTGGATTCTGTCTCCATCTTCAAGTGTAAACTACTTCATTCGGCCCAGTCGCTAGAGCTAGTATATATTAAACCAGCCTATCTGTGTTGGTGCTGGTATCCTGAGATAAGAACTACCCCTATTGACTGGGGCCCACTTTAGTGTATTTCTTTAATATTGTAGCATGTAGACTCATTGCTAAGTAATAACTGTGTAAACATTGCCTGCTGCTAGGCAGCAAATTCCTAACATGCACCAGTGGACTAACAGTGAAGACAGTGTTTTCTGCACTGTCCACGCAGCAACAGAGGAACAGTGTTTTCTGTTAAATCCATGCCAAAATGTTATAATCAGGACAGTTAGGAGAGTCTGGTCTCTCTGAGTTAGTGCATTGTGGTGCAGGGAAGTGAAGAGTTGATTGGTGAGTTAGAGGCCTGCTTTTAAGTTGTTTTGTTCNTGGTGCTGGTATCCTGAGATAAGAACTACCCCTATTGACTGGGGCCAACATACATCACCCTATGTAGTAGCTTACAGAGAACTTACCACTGGGTTGCCCTGGTGTGAATGTGTTGATCCTCTGAATTGCAATTTAACTTCACTATATACTGATGCTATATGACCAACAGTAATTAAGTTTACCATAGGCAATAATTGAGTTTTGATACAAATATGCCCAGTATGTCCACCATTCACACAACTTCTCACTGGCTGTGACCTCCACACAGCAGAAATATTTCCACATAATTGATTTATTTGATGCCATCGCATACAACTGTGACGAAAGGAGAAAAATGTAAATTGTCCATGGTTTGAGACTTACAGGACATCTGTATATACACTGCATTTAGGTTTTTAAGCTTGGCATATGATCTTTGATTTTATGTTATACTGTTTAGATGCATTGTCTGGAACATCACAAGATTGGAACACATCAAACAAGGAAGCTAAATAGAGTTAGTTCTGTAACTACAGTTAAGGTTCTCATGTTGGTGAGTACGAATAGTATGGTCTCCTCGGATATGATGCTGCATTGTTTGGTAGAATGGTAGCAGCTTTTCAGAGGAACCAGTGCTTCCAGCTTAAGGCTCTACTGTGCACAGCCTGCTCTGAAAGTGGGGCAATAGGTTCCTCCAAAACGTTTCTCCAGTATGTATCTACCAGACTGTAGGGAATCACATCCCAAAAGACATATCTACATACTAGAATGTTAGTACACTATCACTGTCCTAAACACAGTGTGAATGCTTTCATTAACGTTTTATACAAAAACTGGTATTTTGTTTAAGTTTGCTAAAAGTGGAAATTTGCCTCATTATGCTGGCAAGATGAAACAAAGAATTTATTTTCCCAGTGGCATAATACTTTGTTGTTATGGATTATCGAACCCTACTGTAGAGAAAAAGATGCCATTCATTATGGCCGGACTGTTCGAGGTTATAATATCTTTTGCTCTGAATAAATTCCGTAGCAAAAAGATAACTGCTAGAAATTACTATCTTAAATACAGAGTCAGAGTTTAAAGTAAAATTAATACTATATTTATATATGAAGTGGTGTAATGTCCAAATTCTGATGCCATGAATATGGGTAATGCACAACTCATTGATTTACTTTTGTATCTTTAGAAATAAGCATATGTTTTCTGGCCTGTAAGACATACTTCCTTCCCCTGAAAAAATGATGCCTAAAATCTGCATGCATTATAGTCTCAAAGCATATCAGTTTTTTCCACCCCAAAATTGTCCCTAAAAAATCTGGGTGCTTTTTACTCTGGTATGTCTTACAGTCCAGAAAATACAGTACCTCTTTCCAGCGTGACTAAACTGAAAATCACAGGTGAGATGACTTTCTGTAATGGTAACACACACTGGTGTGGAGTTTTGTTTTGAATGTAGTGCTGTTGTTAAAAACAATTACGGATCAACAAACTTGTTCCTGATTGTATTATCTCTGTACTTTGGTAATGAAAACCATTTAAAAAATCAGCTACAGAAGGACTGATTTTATGGTAAAAGAGTCTCTTTTATACAGTTCAGTATTTAGTTAGTCAAGATATTCCCTTTTACAGAACACACAAATTCCCATACTTCCCATTTAACGAGATTCCTGAGCAAATTCAATCAAGAGTTTGTTTTCTGGGATATAACACCATACATACTATCCAATGAACAAATGAGAACCGGTGTGTTCAACATGGTATGACTGTTCCTTGCACCATGACCTTCAATTATCTATTGTGCTTCCCAATATAATCCAATGCAAGTTGATCGACATTTCAGAGGAACATGTTGCCTCCACCTTTAGGGCCTAACAGTAAGCCAAGCAAGAAACCAGAATGAAGCAGGGAGCAAGCAGAGTTGCTGGTGAATATTTGGGCATGTCTCTATATACATTATCACTAACTTACCCTACTCCCATCTTGAAGATGGAGGCAGCATGTATCTCTGAAACACTGACAACACTACCACATTCACATGTGCAAATACTTGAGAGAAGAATATACAATGAACCACCATAAGAGCCTAAAATCAGTAAGTATTTATTTTTAAAATGTACTGCCTATTTCTTTTTGTGTCCAGTAGAGGGCTGCTATGCAGTTCATAAAAAATTATTACTTGAAATCATACTACTATAATCTCTATGCATAATGTCTTCCTAGTCCAGGTTTTCTGTTAAGATCCTAGCTTTATAGTGTCGACTTTATTTGCAGAATGAGGCACAATTATGAACTGTACAGATCATGTTGGCTGGATGCATACTGTCTATGTTGCCATTAATTTTATGGTTTTCTTCTTTATTGTTTACAAGATTTAGTACAATTTTTTTAACTATTTTTGCACTTCTAAGGAAGGGGGGTCTGATGAAATTCCAAAATATACAAGTATGCATATAGTATGAATGCAGGAGAAAAAACAGTATACATAAAATCCATCAAATGACATGCTTCATTTAGCTTAATATCTTATTTCAAGCATTTACAAAGACTGTATGCATTGAAGTCATATCAGGTGATCAGATGTGTTCTGGGCTTGATATCCAGTGATTCAGAGACTGTCTCCATCAACCTAAAGATGGAAATTGGGGAATGTCTCCAAATCACTGGATACTAATTCCATATTGATGTGACTGATCATATGAGAAGACATTAACTGCAGTGATATAATTTCTGGCCAAATTTCAGAACAACACATTCTTTTTGTTCTTAAAGAAAACCACATAAAACTGTATGTTTCAAGAATTGCTGTGTTCACAGAACACACTATTGTACTGTGATGAAGTACATTTTTTATTTTAATTTGTTATACTATTAAGTAATTGACTGCTGAGAACAAATGTTTCATAATTATGTGAAAATAAATATCTGTCTAAATTGTGAATTTTACAGATGTGTAGTAAGCGAACCACCCCACTCCTCTCTTTTATGTTTAGCACTCTACAGTTAAAATAAATAAAATATAAACACTGTGACTGTATACATTAAGGGGACGTAGAAGAAACTCATACTAGTATATGCTAATAAATGTGACAGGACATCTATGATCAGGGCTCAACAAATCCACTCATCTACTTGTCCACGACAAATGAAAACTCAAGGCTGGCAAGTGGAAATAGCTTTGAATTCACTTGTTAAAACTCTCTCCCATTCTTTTTAGTTTTCTACAGGTGTTGCTCAGAAAACTTGTACAGCATATGTTATCTTGTATGCACAGTATACAATATGAGAGACTATTTTATATGCCCTAAATGTTATGTGAGGGTCAGTGGGCTGGTGTGAAGCAACTGCGGTGGCAAGGGTGGGCAAGGTCTATCATGTGGAGAAATGTCTGGCAAACAATTTTTGTGTGACTTGTGAACTGAATGAACATTTGTCTACCCATATCACAATGTAATAACCGAGATAATTTGTTGGACTGGTATGTTAAATATATGGTCTGGAAATTTTGATCAAATTAAGTACTGTAATATTGTAAATATAGTAATATAAAACGTGAATTCTTACAGGACAAATGCACTTTGACATGAAATATACCAACTTGTTTTATATGCTAAAAATGGCTTTTATGTACATTTATTCTTATATGATAACAAACTATTGGAAGTTTTCACAGGACCTCATTCTGTTGTATCACTAAGGCATGCTTCACCCAGTCAGTATGTCATTATTTATATGTTCTTCAGTGGTACTGAAAACATTTTAATCACTTGTACTATTCATTAGTATCAAAATCCTGTACAGTCATCACCTTCAATATGAACCTCATGTGGCCAGTTTTACATCAGTGAGAAAACAGACACTGACAATACAAATATTGATTAAAGGCACTTCTGGTGTAACACCTTCAAACCAACAATTTATTCTTCTCAGTACTATTTAAAAATTCAGTCCCTACCACAAAGAAAATACAGTGAGGCCCCATTACATAGACCCATCAATTACTGCTGTTTAGAGAAATAATCACTGTGTATTCTGAGAATTATATGAAACACATACATATTGTATGGGGAAAATGCAAAGTATTTTAATATTAAAGCAGGTGATATATAATAGACTGCCTAGAACATTTTGATGGTGACAGATTGTTACATCTTCATTACAAAGTCACTGTATTTTCAGTGTACTTCTGGTATTGATATGCCAATCAAAAATTCAAATATACTGGATTAGTAGTTCTTTCACCAGATGTCAGAGGGAATTTGTACAAGTAAATGGACTCTTGCAGTCTTCTCAAGACTCTATAAATACATATGGAGTTATATTAATATATTACATATAAAAAGAAAATATCTTATTATTTGGGTTTAAAAGTAACAATCTGATCTATTGAACACCACAAATACAGCCCTGTATGTAAGCAAAAACTTTGTGCTTTATTTATAATACTCTCAGTACCTTAGGTTGTACAGCATTCAGTGAGAGGATGATTGATGATTTGGGAGGGCTATGGAAGTAAGCAGCTGCGGCCTAATCAAAGTACTTATCCCAGAATTTTACTGGAAGAACTGAAGAAAACCATGAAAATCCTCAGGATAGTTGGTATCCCAGCAAAGAATTGAACTGAGCATGTCCCATATATAAATCGAGAACATCACCACTACACCATCCTTCTGGGTGGCAAAATCCTATATGCCCTTAATAATAAAACTAATTAGAACAAGATAACCACAATCACTGGACAGTGATCAATATTAGATCTTCCTAAATGAATAGCTGCCTCCCCATCTTTCAACTAATGATGGAGAAACAAATGCCATTTCCAAGATCTGTTTTCTTCAGAATTCTAGATGACAAAAATTCAAACAGTAATTAATACACCATCATCATAACCTTCAGAATTATGTAATATGAGTCTGTTGACACATCTAACTGTTCTAGGATCTGAACAAGACTACGACTTGTGTATAGCAACAGTTGTCATATAGTGAAGAGTCAAACAATGCCATTTGAGTCACCTTTCAACCCTTGTACAACCTGTTTTCTCTCTCAACTATCACATGACTTAACTTTTTTTGTTGTCGAGATAAAGTTCTGTTTGTTCCATTTAAGCAAAATTCTACTGTTTAAAATGAAACACCAAGGACTCAATAAATATTTTTTTTAATCTGGTTATCTGAAGATGCTATCACTATCAAGACTATATAGCACCAATAAGAGGATGAGTAATTATGTGAAGCAGTTGGTGAAATAAGAATTAGCAGGGGAAACTGAAGTACCTGGAGAGAACCTGCCCCAGAGTGACTTTGTCCACAAATTCCACATGGTCTGAGCTGGAATCAAACCCAGACTGCCATAATGGGAAGCCAGAAACTGACCATCTGAGCTATGGCATGGCCCTGCCGTGTTACTGTACCATTTGCCAGCAGGAACAGACTCTTCCCTCCAATTATAAGCCCACACATTTATCACTATACACCCACACTTCGTGAGCCAGGACAGTGCAGTCAGTATAGTTGGACGACAAAGGGGTCAGAGTTCAAGTCCTGGAAGAGTAAAGAATTTTCACTTCTCCATGTTGTCCAGATCGGCTCTGGGGTCCACCCAACCTCCTTATCCAATGGGTATTGGGGGCTCTTTCCCCATGGATAAAGCAGCCAAGGCATGAAACTGACCACTCACCTCCAGCTAGTGTCAAGGTCAAGAAAATGTGGATCTATACATCCACTCCCCCATACGCCTTCATTGTGTTTTGCTTAATTGGTTAAGCACAGGGACAACTTTACCTTTACCCCCACATTTCAGTTTCAGCTGCTGGGCCTGCCATTTTCCACAAAAACTAGATTTCAAATACTAAATTCAAAATGGAACAGAACACATGAAAATCATTTGGCAGTTGTATTTCTGAACTCCTTGCTTTGACAAGCTGCAACAATTTGTCTCCACGTGGGTGACACCTATAGGGGAAAGTGACATTTACATACACAGTGATAAGAGCCTGTCACTTAACAGGATTGGCAGTGATATGCATTAAACTGCAGTGTCAGTTGATGGGATAGGCAGTGAATGAGTAGTGGCCTAATTTGAGGTACTATCCTGGCATATGCCGCCTTGAGAGAATGTTACAAAACATTGTGCTTAAAATGATTACAGTTGCTCATAAGATGTAATGTGGCCTACAAGAAACAAATGAACTGAATGTTTTTTGTAACATATGTATGTGATTTGAAGAATCAACAGTCAAAGTGTTTAGTGTTACAAGTATTTATATAAGGTGTTTCATGATGACTATTTTTGGGGCTTAAATATCTTTGAAGGTGCATCATACCTTGAGTAGGCAACATAATAGAAGAAAAGTTCCATGACTTCAACAAGATCTTGATGTGTAGTGATTTTGGGTAGTCATACACTGAAAACAGAATCTAGTAATTTTCTAATAACGGTGCAATGATGCACCCCCAAAGAAGTTTTTAGATACTGTTTACATATTCCTTGAATGCATTATATTATATACTGTCCTGTGATGTACTGTTCAATCAATTAGCATGGATTTCATTGGAGCAGTTTCTAATGCCTGCCATAAGTTTTCCTTTTTTTTTTTCTTCTTTTTTTTTAATACTGTATTTTGGCTAAAACTGGTCTAATACATTTTTGTAATAAAACTAGACTGAAGAGTAGCCAATAAAAGTATTTCGTTTTGTACACCATTTTCCATTATTTTACTCTTCCACAGTAATTTTATGTAAGTTAAGAATAACATTCCCCTGCTCTCTACAGAAAGACAATCAAACAATACAGATAAGTTAAAAATATATCCTCATGCTTAATTAATTAAGCACCACACCATGAAGATGTATGGGGGACTGGAGGTACAGTTCAACCAAATTTGGAATTAGAGGGAGGCGAGTAGTGAACTTCATGCTCCAGCCACTCTACCCCCAAGGAAAGAGTGCAAAGTGCCCATTGTACAGGAGGCTGGGTGGGCCCCAGAGCTGGTGTGGAGAATAAAAAAAGTCTGTCCCTGTCAGCTCCTTATTTATAGGTGTACGGTTCCTCCAACCTATCATATCCAAGAAGACAAGAGTACAAAATCTCACAGTTTCACAACATACAATGTGTATTGTAAACCATCTTGCTTCTAAAGTCATTAAATATTTCCCAAAATTTGAGCTAATAATGTACTAGTTAATTTCTTATATTCATCCTTAAACAAACGGCATAGCATTACTTTACATTATTAGCATTCTAAAAAAAACCTTGACAACATAAGATGTCTAAATAAATTCTATTAACTGGACTTAATAAAATATCTAACGCATCATTTTCAGTGTTTAAAATGCATTTTTTTTATAAATTTCAGTATGACAGTAACTTCACCATTACAGTTTTTTTTCTTTCAAAAATACCCTTTCCTCTTAATTGCAATCTCTCATGAACAGATTCCTGTACTTCTGACTAATAACATTTCCATAGATCTGTGACTACTGCAAGGTAACCTCAGTAAAACAGAGCTCTGCTTGCTGCTTGGCTGATTCTTGAACCCAAAATATGCAAGTAGTGTGTTTCTCTTATCTACTTGTAAACTTTCAGCAAAGATCTGAAATACCAACTGAAGCATACTGATATTTTCTGGTCATGTTCTTTACTACTACTGATCCAAATTCATGAATACCACATACACAGTAAATCATAAACCATATCCTATTATATACATAATTGCTCAGGGATGAAACAGCGCACTGATATTAAAATTCTGATGGTAAATACTGGTTAACATACCTCAATGACATACTCTTCCTCATGAACAAGGAAAAGGGTTGTATAGTAAATTATTAATCTCAATATCTGATTTGAAATGCAAAGTTTCTAAGAAAGTTTACATAAATTTGTATTCAATCTGATATATAACAGTCATACACAAAAATAGAAACAATATGCACATATGGAAAACATATTATATTTCGAAGAAAGCAGTCTTCTGGGATTTGGCACCGTGTATATGTGGTGTTAACCGACGTTTCGGAGGAAGACTGCTTTCTTCATAGTCACCGCCATGAAAGCCTCAAATCTTACATATTATATTTCTTTTACATAAAGCTATCACATTACAGCATATATGTACATCATAACCACAATTACGAGCAAGGAACTTGTGACCACAGTTGTTACAACAGTCTGTGATGGACAATCTTGATGAGAAATGGGCATACACAAAACTTGATACAGTACTTTTAAGTTATCAAAAGTCAAAATCGAGCTTAAGATGCTACAGATGTCAGGATTCACATAACTTTTGAATCAAAACTTAAGCTGATAACAAGCTTGTGCATCTGCCATGTTGTCATCACCAGCTGTAGGAAATTAAGTATAAGACTGGGGTGACTTCTAATGAACCTCATTCCCTGAAAACTGGTAAACTGATTCCTACATATAGCTGAGTGTACATATTGTACATGCACAGATCTGACACTTGTGTCCAAAATTTGAAAGATGTATCAATCTGAAATTTGTGATACATAGGCTGTACATATTAAAAATCTGTGACGTGAAAGATGTATAAGCCTTAAGATGCAGCATTCCAGATGTACAGTTACAGAAATTCTGATGTAGAACTAAAAGTACAACAATTTTTGGTACAAAATATGTAGAGTCCTGAACTTGTGACAAGGAAGATAGAGGTCCAGTATTTGTGATACAGATGTGCAGGTCCAAAAGTTGATACAACAAAATACAATAGTACAACTCCACATTAGGAAATGTAATCCACTGGAAGCCTGTATTTCTGGAAAAAAAGAAGCTGCATGATACATCACATTTTTGCAGTATGTTAGAAAATGTGACAGATGACAATAATTACCTGCTGCAATCTATCTTCAGTCTCATGTATGATCTACACTGAGATCACTGGCTGCTAGTGTTCTTCTGAACTTTCCTCCAAAGCACTCTCTTCAGCCCCTTTCAGTGATATCGGTACAAACGACATTTCCACCTTCAAGCTGCTGGAATTTCGAGCAATAATCTTGTTCTTCAGTGCCCTGTTGAGTTACGGATGCATTGCTGGTCAGTCACATTTGACTGTCCACACAATTATTTAACCCTGCCCATCATTCTGTTCCATGACATATATTTCTTTTTACTGTGGGATACTGAAGCAACTCAGTAAAGAAGAACTCAGCAAAGCACTGTATGCAAAGTAACTCAGCAAAAGGCTGTATGCAAGTAAGAAACTCAGCAAAAGGCTATATGCAAGTGAGAAACTCAGTAAAAGGCTGTATACAAGTGAGAAACTCAGCAAAAGGCTGTATGCAAGAAAGAAACTCAGAGAAAGGCTGTATGCAAACAAGGAACTCAGAAAAAGGCTGTATGAAAAAGAAATTTACCAAAGGCAATATACAAGTACAAGCAAGAAACTTTGTAAAAGACTGTATGCATGCAAGAAACAATCCAACACTGAAAGGGATAATGAACCAAATCCAGTAAACATTATATTGATAACAATTATTTATTAAAATCTCTTACAATGCTATACAGAAACATTGAAATATATAAAACAGAATTATAGGAACTGTTCTAATATCAGACTTCCATTTACATCTATATTTACCTGAAAAAATAACATAAATACACCTACAACAAAAAAAAATGGCAAAGTTTCCCTTGTGCTTAATTAAGCATCACGCCATGAAGACACACAAGGAAACAGACTACATGCGATTTGAACCTCAGCACTAGATGGAGGCGAGTGGTCAGCTTCACGTCCTGGCTGGTGTGCCACTGGGGAATAACCCCGGTACCCACTGGACAGGAGACTGGGTGGGCTCTAAAGCCAGTGTGGACATTGTGAAGACAAGAAAAATCTCTTCCCAATCCAGAATCAAATCCTGGTTCTCCAGTCATCCAGCCAGTAGCCGAACCATTATACTGACCAAGTTATCACCCAGAACAAATAACGAATATGTGTATAAATGCCACGAGAAAGTTCCCAACTGAAAACTCAAATAATCCTACATCAAGATAAATATCATAACAATTATGTACCCCCACCATGTGATGATGGGCAAATTAGGCAGTGTTTCAAAGACAAGGCAGTCTCCCATCTGGACAGTGAAGTAATTTTCAACTGATCTTGATCCTCATATGTGTAGCTCAGTACCAGTGGGCTTTGGAAATTCTTATGTTCCGACTGATGGATCTGCAAGTATGGATCAATGCGAACCAGCATGTAGAGACACAAGTTCCATTTCAAGACAAGTGCGTCTGCAAAATACTGACAGGCCACACCATCACAAGACAGTGTCAACAGCCCAAAACATAAAAACATATTCATCGAAAGATTACCATATTCAGGCATGTGATAACGTAAAGTTTGGTAAAAACATCCTAACATATCTGAGGAACATGGTGCCTACTTTAAGGTTAAAGTCTCTCTTCTGCCCTGAAAAAGGAGGCACCAAGTTTCTCTGAAACACTGACATCTTTCGACCAGACTACAGAGTGTCACGATGCAGAAGACAGTAGTAACCTTCATATTCACAGCTGTGACAATCTCAAATTTCACATGCATCTTGCAAAATCACCACGCAAACTTCAAGAATTATTTTAAGTGATTTGCTATTGGAGCAAACCAGCCATAACTTATTTTGAGATGCCACCCTGACACTCATTTAGAAAGAGGGAAGAAAATCATAAAGTCCTCAAGCCAGGATAACTAGTGCCCTGTCCAAGATTCAAACTGAAAACAATTGGAAACAAGTCAGGTGAGTTACCACTGGTCCAGTCTGTTAGTGTCTTCAACCTGGACACTACAACCTCCACCATAATCCCCTCACAGTTCACACTACCTTAGTACCAAAATATCAAAACCATTCCTCAACATCTACAAGTAACTGTGTGGGGCATTTAAACTGTACCAACACATAAATGTATCACGGTGTAAGATGGCCATTTTACACAACAATTTCTTAAGAAAGTTATTAAAACAAGTAAACAGGAATAGGTCAACATTAATTTTTACTGTTGCTATTCCCTAGAATAATGAAATTAACACTGACATGCTACCAGTCTTCCTTTGATTTTATTAACTTCATTAAGTTGTTGTGTAGATGGCCACCTTATGCCCCAATTCCATAACACACAAGGATATATAAAACAGACACAAATACACCTCACCAAAATGTACAAAGACACTCTACCTCATTGTATCTTCCCCTCCAGGCTTGCGCTGGCTCAGGTGGCGTTCCAACCACTTCAGCATCATGAGAACAGAGTCTGTGCTTGGCAGGCGTCTTTCCGCCGCAGTGCGGATGATGCTAGATGAGGTAACACGGAATGTAGCTGCCATACCTTTCAAGGCCTGTAACATAAACCTTAGATGCTCATTTATGCACATGTCCAATTTAAAACCTTCCATTCCTGGCAGGAAGAATTCCCTGAGCCTGTCACAATAAGACCTGTGTTACCTGCAATCAAAGAATGGGATGACTTACAAGGGAACATTTGAAGAAAACAGTCTTCTGGGATTTGGCACCGTGTATACGTGGTGTTAACCGACGTTTCGGAGGAACGTATCGCCTCCATCTTCAGGGTAGAAGGAAAAATATAAGAAATCTGCAAGCGAAGAGACAGTGAGAACCGGTAAAAGCAGACTTCTTCTACCCTGAAGATGGAGGCGATACGTTCCTCCGAAACGTCGGTTAACACCACGTATACACGGTGCCAAATCCCAGAAGACTGTTTTCTTCATAGTCACCGCCGTGAAAGCCTCAAATCTTACAAGGGAACATTTACTTATATCAGGAGAATTAACTTTAATAACTTGGGTTACAGACGACAGAAGGTGCCCATGATGACCTAAATCATAGGTTGAAACACGTAGCAAGAAATCCATGTTATATTAAATAATTAAGACATATATCAACACCTGTTTTTGTCTTCACCTGAAGATATTCCACTTTATTGTTGTGTTGATGGTCATAACCATGAGATATTATATACATTTCACAGTTTTCATGGAATTAACTGTTGAGTTTGAGGTCTTCCTGGTTTGATGTATTCTTTTAGGCAGATACCAATCACCTCCCCTCCCTCTCCTGTAGGTCTGAGTAACCATCTATGGTCTAACCTGCATACTTAACCGACTTACTCCTCATTCTACAGTTAAACCTTGGAGATGACGGTATCCGCCTTGTCAAACTGCCACATATTAAGATATCAGCTCTATGTCGATAACTTAGTACAGCATTTGTCAACAGATGGCATCAATTGTGATATACCAATGTTTATAGGAAAAAAATTGACTTTCATATTATCTATACCTGTGATCATTTGAAGGTATGTGATTTCTTTCGGCTGTCAACACAACAAATTTTCAAGGAAACCAATTCAGTGTCACTGTACTGGAATTGTTTTTATTTAGTGTCTGCTATGTTTCAATCCTAACTTGTATCATTGTCAGACACTTTCTTAAATACATGCTTCTTACTCAATTTCCGTAATATGGATGCATATTAGTATTATTTTAAAAATCTGCCAATTTCTGTATCTCGTTATAACATATGTTGGTATTTTTGATAATACAGTTAATCCTTAGGGCTACAAGGAATTAATTAATTAATTTTCGGTCATTGGATTTTTTTCAATTGACCTAACCCTTCCGGCCGCACTATGGCCCTGGGGTTCACTCAGCCTCTAACAGAAATGAGTACCAGGAATTAAATAAATAATTTTCCTGGGGAGTAAAGTGCGGCCGGCGTGTAAGGCTGACAACTTTACCGTCATCTTTGAGCCGATTGTCTAGATAGTGTGAGGCCCTCAACGTCTCACAACCCTATGTGCCTTCATGGCCTGTTACAGGGATAGCTTTACTTTTACTTTACTTCCTGGGGAATAAAGCATGGCCGGTACGTAAGGTTGACAACCTTACCGCCATCTTTGAGCCGACTGTCTAGAGAAAATGTGGGACCCTCAACATCTCACAACCTTATGCACCTTCATGGCCTGTTACAGGGATAGCTTTACTTTTACTTAGGGCTAAACTGCTTGATGATGATCCAAACATGATCAAAACATGTAGCAGATGCTAAATAAAACCACTGTTAGTTCAGTGATATTGAATTGGTCTGTTTGAAAATGTGTTGTGTCGACGGCCAAAAGAAATGTACTGTGACGCACAATAGGATGCAGACAATAAAGACTTTTGAAAGTAATCTAAGGAAATATTGTGGATTCTTCTGTACAACTGCATTTACACCCAAGTAGCTTCAGTGTTTCTAGCAGGTAGTTTTGCGATAGCTTGGAAATCAAAGGGTTAAACTTGGTTATATTCTATAATATATTTGAAATAAAAGTTGCATAAATAGTAAGCAGTTTTCAACAAAGTGTAACATCAGTCATCAAACAAACAGAAACAATTTTCATAAGGTCATGCTTCACTTTTCACTGAACCTTACTAAAGGTATGATTCGCAAGAAGCGTCTCTTGCAGCTGGGCGATGCGACGGTCTGTACATGCGCAGTAGGAAATTATTCAGCAGCAGTGTCTCTGGACGTGCGGCCCTGGTCGACTGCCTACAAGATCAGTATAGCCGCACAGTCGCATCACTTCGAGAAGATACAACAATGGCATTTTCAAGCACAGAAGACATTGTTTTAATTGAAGTAGTGGCACATTCATCCTTCATTAGGTGCCTATTATTTAGGATGGTATTTAATCCCTCCTCCGATCTTGCTTTGAACAGGTCATGCACAGATCTATTTCCACCATTCTCGTTCAATATCAGGACGTAAAATTTTGTCTTCCTCCTCTTTGAGCATCAGTAGACGAAGAACACCGCTTTTATCCATGCGTTTACCTCTCACTATCGGGAAGTAATTATACCAATCGCACCAAATCTACCTGATTACAGCTGCGTCTTAGGAATGGTGCAATCGCACAGCCGCTGCAGCTTGAGTCGTGCGGCGGAATCACACAGCTCTAATCGCTTCTTGTGAATCATACCTTAAGCCTGCTCCTCATGCTCAAACTTTTAACCTGCTGCTAAGCATTTTCAATGCTCAAGATAAGATTCTTCCTTGCTGTCTTCTTTCATGCACAAGAGTGGGAAGTGTGTTTTATTTCTCTTCATTTCTGCACAAAACCGAGGGACCAAATTTACAAGATGAGTACAACTTATGCAATATGATACTATTACACTGAGCCAACTGGTGAGACTTGCCTGCATAGCATCCTCATCAGTGACATCATCACCAGCATAAATGATGCGGATACGTTCGCTCCAATCAAAACCAAATGCAGTACGAAGGATGTAAATTGACGCCCGACCCTTGTTCCACTGCACAGGGGGTCTAGCCTCTACAGCACAGTGAGATGAACCGACCTTAAATCCGTGGCTTTCTATGAGTTTGCATGCCTGCGGAACAAGTTCAGCACGCACGCACGCGGGTGTCTCCCGATAATGAAATGTGAGAACGGCTCCTTTGTTCTCTACCCATGCTCCTTCTTTGCATACCTGTAATTATATACCATTAATAGTTTCCTATTTGAAAGTACCATTATCAAATGTGAGAGCAGAGATTCTCTTGACAGCAAATATTAATATTATGGTCTCATGGAATATGATGCCATGTAGCTTGGTAGATAAGTACCTATGTTTCAGATATACCTGTTTCCATCTTCACAAAAGAGTAAGCCAGGCATGAAAAATATGATAAACAGGAGGATTTGAAAGGGGTTGTGAGCGAATCAGTTTCTCTATCATAACGCTGTTTAAAACCCACTGATAATTTCCCGTTTCAGGGCCTTCTTCCTCCTTTCTTTTCCTTTTCCACCCACTTCCCTCCTTTCCTCCCATTCATTTTGCTACCTCCTTCTTATGACTCATTTTTTTAACCAGAAATTTTTATGGCTACCAATTCCTGCTTAGGTCACTTTTCTAACCTGAAGATAGAGGCAGCAGGCTCATCTGAAACACTGGTAAGCATCTATTGATTATACCGGACCCTCCACTTAACTTTCCTTAATCTAAGGTGTTCAGTCATCTTGTGCTCAGTTTCAATGATGCCAAGACAATAATCTCAATGTTAAATATCCTCCATAAAATTTTTCATAAGTCTGCTGTTTAAATCCATTGATCCCAAAAAAAATCTTAAATGGGGGCTTCACTGTACATGGGACCACATCCCAGAAGACACTAATCTTCATAGTCAGTGCTATCAAAAACTTAAAGCTCAAAACGTTACCACTAACCCTACAAGACGACAGTGAAATTTCTGACAGCAAAGACTTTTCTGAGAGTCAAATTTTTCAGTGCTTAAACATACAAAGTTTCAGTTTCTGAGAGTGAAACTGAGCCTACTGATCCTGTCATTTCTAGAGTTAAAAACCTTCCTTTGAAACACACCTGATCCTGTAGACTTTTAAGAAGATCTCGAACTTTTCCTTCCAGTTCGGCAGGGATAGGATGCACAAACTTTGTCCCATCTGGATGAATGATTTCTAAGCCATGATTTCCAGCATATGTTATGCCCTCTATCCCAACCTGCAAGTAAGAAGCATGACCCTATGAATGCCAACCTGACAACATGAAGATCTGTATAAACTTTTTGATTTATGTTATGAAAATTCCCAGAGTGTTTTGCCTTATACCTCAGTATTATTATCAAACCTCCTTCCAAGACTTTGTACACATTGCTCCCATGAATTCTACATGCCTTGCCAATCTCATCCCTCCTGAGCTCATCATTCTAATATACCTAAAGAGAGCAAGAATTTGATATTGTAGAAAATATAATACCTTTGGAATGCCAATATATTTTTTTTTTTTTGCTAGTGGGGTGGGACTACGTCCCTTGTACTGCGGCTGCTTCTGGCCTATTGTACCAGCCCCAGATGATAGGTGAGGGTGATTGTGGAGCAATTGGTGGAATGAAGATTGGCAGAGGAAACCGAAATACTTGGAGAAAACCTGTTCCAGCGCCACTTTGTCCACGACAAATCCCACTTGACCAGATCCAGGATCAAACCCGGGCAGCCACAGTGGGAAGCCAGCAACTAACTGCTTGAGTTATGGCGCGACCAATGCCAATATAAGAGACACCTAACAGTTATGACTAAAAGAGTGAAGTGGATATATAAAAGTAACATAGGGCAGAACTAAGTGTTTTTATAGGACTACATCTCTTAAAGAACAGACTGGAAATAAAGTCAATAACGAACAGCAATATAATCAACAGCTTTGTGTAGTATTCTAGAAATGATGTCTCCGAAGATGATTCCTTAAGGGATTAAAACATGTAAGGTGAAATAATAAAATGGAACAAATTAACCAACTATACATTTGTTCAGCAATTCATTGTTGACATTACTTAGTTCACGTGCAAAACCATTAACACATAATCCGTTTCACCTCCCATTTGCCAACAAAAAGTGAAATAAAGCTTACCATATTCATGACATTGTCCACATTGCGTCCAGAGACAATTGCGATATATACATCAGGCATGTTCGAGAGCCGCTGTAGAACATTCTTTGTTTCCACTGGGAGAATTGCAAGGTCAGGGTGTGGAGCAATTGGTGCAAGCGTTCCATCATAATCCAAAAGGAGTGCCACTTTGTTCGTCTGCCCAATGTAGCTGGAAAGATAAGTTTTCAACTTCACACAACAATCTTACAAGATCAATATTCCAGACTGCATTACTCTGCTTCTCAGTTTGTTTAACCACTCTCTCGCAACTGCATAAGTTATGTAGCTTGTGAGAAGATGACTAAAAAATTGAGACCAAAGTGGTTTTGGCTTATTTTGAAGCACCCATGAACATCATGGGAAACCTCCTCACATTATGAGGTTCCCATGGCAATGAGTATTAACATTACTGTCTTGTGGAATGTGGTACACAGGTAAATTCCCACCAAAATGTCGATATTTACGTAGCACATTGCATGGCATTAAATTCCTGTAGGCCAACCATCACAAATGATGTGAGGTCACGTGGTCTCCTGGCCGAGATACAAACATAAAACCACCATAATTTCACTACCCTTGAGACCACCTTTAAGTGCCACACAGGATGACCTTGGAATTCTATTCAAATGCCCAAAATGGTAAAACTACCTAGAAAAGATTGATTTTAGGAGCTTCTGTGCTGTCTATGTACAACATCATTTATTGGTCTTTCTTCATATACCTATATTGGCCATTATATGTTTTGGCGTGACCGGCCATCTTCAGGTGTGCAGGTTGTTGTAATTAAGGAATCTGCTGCCCTGTAATGCGGTTTTCTTGTCTGCGCATTATAGTGTGCAGAAGAATCCTTAACAAAAACAATCTGTACACCTGAAGATGACTAGTTAGGGTGAAACATGTAGTGTCCAACAGTGGCATACGAAGAAAGAATAGTGAACATTGCACACAGATGGCAAAAAGCTCCAAAAGTCAGATCTAAACAGGGCAACAGGATGCTGAAATATAACACTACCTAGTAAAGGTTGAGACAGACTTGTGACATAACTCTCTGATCTTATCTGTGTCCAATGATGGGTTAAGAGCACTAAACCAATTGCACAAATCATAACATAATATCCTTCTTTCCCCATTTATATCATTTCTTGGGGCAGCCCATGTATTTTATATGTTGTATAAGACATAATATTTTACTCTTCTTTCCTTAATACTGTTTTTGCTTTATATCGGTTCATTGACAAAATCTTTAAACCTTTCTTTCTTCCCACAATCTTGTCTTTCCACTTTCTTGCCAGCTCTCTTACTGCTTTTCTTCCGTTATAAAGGAACAATTTCTTCTAGACCATCCCGCAAATATCTCTTTTTCCCCCCCTTCAAATATCTATACGCTTCTCAGTATCCTTGATCTCTTCATTCTTTATATATGACCAAACTATTGTAACCATTTCTCTTCTATCTTCAATTCTGAACTCAAATTCCTACAAGAATTTAATTTCTACTTCCATCCCTTCAAGCATTTTTCCTTAGTATTTCTTAAAAGTTTCATAACCAGTGTTAAGCTACTCTGAGAAGTGTAATATTGGAAAGAGAGTCTAATTTATACACCATGAAGCAGACCTAACCTAATCAAGATAAAATATTAGTTTGCTGTGTATCAGAATGCATCTACTTACTCAGCAAGGTACTCCTCAAAGTCATCCATGGTCACTGGATGCATGGTGACAGACTTGACCTCATCAGCATCCTCCTCCTCAATTTGTGAGCCCATCTGTTTCATGAATGACTTCATCCAGAAGTTCACATCATTGGCCTTCTCACGGCGACGAAGAGAATTCATTCGTAATGTCCGTTCATCTTCTGGCATTGTGAGAGCTCTGTCAACACAAGATTAATATATTTAAATTAGCACTTTTATTGATGTCAATTTTATTACATATTCTAGTTGCGACCACCGTTGCATTCTGCTGGCCAGAGTATGTACTTGGGTGTAATAAGCAGAGAATTCCTATGAGCTTTGTTTTGTGACAAAGTAAAAAGATGAGCCTTATATTGTATAAAGATAGAATAATAATTTTACTTGCATTTATGTGTGGAATATTGAGAGAAACAGTGTTAACGCACTCAGCGCCAATCCTGTCACTGGACAGGTTTAAATTTACTGTAAGCTACTGCCAATCACTCATCAAGTGATGGCCTTTTGTCTTTGTGTACAGTGTGTAATTTCAGATTTACAATTTTGTTTGAAATATGTAAGAAATTTGTTAGGGTGATTAATACGTGCCACTTACAGATACATAATGTATGAATGAATGAATGAACAAACAAACAAAC
>NW_019728573.1:0-2394 GCF_002891405.2 Cryptotermes secundus | reverse complement strand
AGTGGTTACAATGCGTCGTTTATAATCCTTCAATAAATTCCTGAACACATAATACAATGTGAGATTTGAGTTTCCTGTTGTGTTGAGCACGAAGATTACTGTCTTCCGGGATGTGACACAGTACAGTTTGGTAGATTTTGGAGGAGCCAACTCCCTTCACCTTCAGCTTTTCTACTCTTCAAAATTTTGGTACCTATCTGCCAAATTGCATTGAGTCTCATCCCCAAACACAGTTAACTAATAACAATCTAAAATAAAACAGAGGGGGAAAATAATTTCACAGACGAAATAATCTGTGCTAGTTAGGCAGAAATATACTGTTGTGTTATACAACATAATAGTTTAATGGGTTTTGTTTTGCACAATTTTTTACAGGACATGAGGAGGCATATTAACAAACCTGTGTAGAACCTCAGCAGCCTCATTGATCTCATACGGATTGCAGATCAGAGCTTCATGCATCGTTTCACCAGCTCCAGCAAATGGAGACACAATTAAAACGCCAGGTGGCTGGTTGATCTGACATGCTACAAACTCCTTGGCTACGAGGTTCATTCCTATTGACATGCAGTTATGAGATCAAGAAAAAGCTTAATATTAATTAATGACTAAAAGAACATTATTCATATTTTAAGGAAGGTCTGATCATGTTAACTAGAGTCATAGTAACATTAATTGTTAAATTAAGTTACACCTGTAATTGAATAAGTCAGGAGAACAGAGTCAAAAATACTGTCACGCGTTGGGTATGTCACGCGACAAATAACTTCACGTGGGTCTCGGATTTAGCGAATCTTTATTGTGCTTCACTTATACACTCGCACACTTTACAATTATTATGACTTGCAGTATCACAACTACTGCTTCCGCTGTATCTCGGCCAATACTAGACTGCTTTCGGCAGCGGCCTTCTGAAGACTGACTCGTTATCGTGGAAGTGCATTATTCTGGTTCAACAAACTGTTGCTTAGGAAGTGCAGTATTTCCCATTGTTACTCAACAACAATTCGTTACTACAATTTGTCGCTGTGGGAACTCCAGTTTCCACATATTTGTTGCTGTGGAAGTGTCCGTTCCGATTGTAGCGGTTGTCGTGGTGATGGACATAAGGTAATATGTCACAATACTATGGAGCTTGCTTCACACACAACTCAAACAACTTTTTGCTGTTTTTCTAAATGTTGAAGGGAGTGAAACATTAATACAAGGCAAGAAACAGAGGTTTTAAGCATGTGCATGTTGCAATGTTAGTGGAAATATCAGTGAAGTTACACATTAAACAAGCATTTTCCATATATATATTATGATTCTGGACTAGCTCTATCAATTGAGCACAAATGAGGTTTTACCTGAAGATGGAAACAGAATCCAGTCTCTAAAACGTTGCATTTTAAATAAAAATAATGGATAATTTCCAGAAACACAATATTTGTATTAATGTTCCATCATCACAAACTTTTAGAATCTTTTCCATGGTTAATATAACTTTTCAATTACCCAGTACAAGGATCCTTAGTACAGACACAGGCATATGTTGTAAAGATAGAAAAGCAAAACTGATTCTGTGCTTAAGTAAGAAATACAACATAAAGACATAAGGGGAGTGTAGGTGATCAGCCCCCAGAAATGTTTTCCTGAGGGAAAGAGCCCCCGAAACTCACTGGCTAAGAGGCTGGGTGGGTCCCAATAAGGATGCTGTGAGAGAAGAGAAATATCTTTTACTCCTGACAAAATCAAATCCTGATTCATTGATCTTCCAGTCTGTGCAGTCATTACGCTGACTGTGCAAACCCGTTGTCTGTATGTGCAGAAGTCATCCCATCCACCTGGACTCCAGTTACTCCAATCTACATACAGAGGGCCAACACTATGAACACAATACAAGGCAGTTTTCCCAGGGCAAGAAACCACTTATCATAAACACATCTATTACTTAACAGAACTTAACAGAATCCAGACTCTAGGGCTGAACAATGCTGTGACCATAAGACTAAAACTGTCATACCATCACGCAGGGGTGTCACAAGGGCCACAGCAGAATCACGGTAAAAACCAGCCAACTCATCATGACTCACACAGCCATAGATGTAACGAATTGGCGACCAGCTGTAAGTGGTGAAGCTGCCATTGATACGCCCTACAAGCTGGTCCATCTCTTCCTTCAGATCCTGATACTCTTTCACATCGGTTCGAGAAGGAACAGAAATCTGTAGCAATGTTACCTGGCACCACAAAAATAAGCTATGTCAGTAACAGGTCAGTCTGAAGTTCCTTCAGGGTCATGGAGATACCCCATGTAGTATGGCACACAGGTACTACAGAATGTAGCTTAAGAGACAGGTACTCTACAAAAATCAGTGCAGAAAAAACTACAAACATCATGGAAATAACTGT
>NW_019728572.1:0-1859 GCF_002891405.2 Cryptotermes secundus | reverse complement strand
AGCATTTACGCTGTTGTAGAAGCCGTTACCAGGCAGTACATAGTGAAGGCATGGAGGGCTTATTGTGTACCATAGTCAATTGTAAAGTGCGTAGACTAGTGAAAGGGCTTTAAATACTTATACATAAATACAGCGCATAGGACTCCATTAAATCCGATTACCAAACCCCGTGTTTAGTAAATAACACCTGACAATTGGTGTCAGAAGTAGGAGAATTGGATTGGATAGGATTGGAATTATTAATTCTTAGGCTGACGACTGCTTTTGGTTCTCCATATCTGTATATTACAAAACCTAAACGAATATTGAGCTAAGAATTTAGCCCTTATGGGCCACGATGGATTCTAACCAATAAGAATTTAAGGTCATTCGACAAGAGAAGGAGATCGACCATGAAGAAATCAAAACACAGAATTGTTTTCTCTCCTCCCGGATGGGTGCCAGCCAGGCCAAGACAGAACATTCAAGAAGAATGAATTGCAGCCAAGAAGTATAATATCTGAGATGGATGCTTGCCTAGAAGAAATGAGGGCCAGTCTAGGTAAGACAGTGGCAAAGGTTCATTTTGCCGAAAAATTCTGTTATTGTGAGCCTCGGGCTGCTTATTGCCAAGACAAATTGATCGGTGGCAAACCGTCAGTTGTTAAGTTACTCTGACTGTCTTTATCTGCCTCTCTGTCATGACCGCAAGGGTTCAGTTGCAAACGTAGAAAATCTCTGGCATGAGGCTCAATGCGTTTGGCGCCAAGACAAACTGATTGGCGGTAAACTTCCTGTATTAAAGTAACTCTCTCTTTCTAAAGGGAGACGGCTTCAGTAAGCTCTATCGCTTCTTACATATCCCTTGCCGCGGACATGTGTTTATTTAGCGGTTACCTAACATCGGACATTTTCTGCACAAAGCTACCGGAGTAAGCTGTTTAGTGCAACCAGCGTGAGTGAAGTTACGCATCTGTGCAGATAAGAGCTTTTTGTGGTTCCTAAATATAATTGTTATAATAATGGTAGTGGTAACTCCTGTCAAATCTGATTGAATCTCTGATGCACCACACAACAATATCCTGACACCGATGCTGTCATGGAAAGTGCACGTGTAGTACTTACTGGCACTGCCCGCCCAGCGGGATGTACCCTTGCGTCAGTCGACGAAAATATGCAATGGATTTTAAAAGTCGAAAACATAGCGGAATCCAGCAGGAATGTCAGCCAGCTTCTCAAACTAAAGTAGCTGCATAGCGCCCTCCTACAATGAAAAGATTTACTAGCAACAGAAAGGAAAGTCCTAAATACTGAAAGCCAGATAAATGTCTTTAATTCCAAAGAAGAGCAGATTCTGGCCTGCATCGTGCTGCAGATAAATGGAACACTCTCTCCCGATTCGGCTCGATTTTAATATTTCAAGAATTTGATTGAAAAGTAGTAAACTCCGTGGCCTGTATTCCGCAAGCGAACTATACCGACCGAGCGACCGTCGCTTGTCGGCGAAGTTAGTGCCAAATTTGCCGGTAGATGGTGTCACGTGGTCAGCGCAGCGGATCCCCACGGCCGTTAATCTCGGTTTTCTAAACCGGAGCAGCCATTACCTTGAAATAGCTCCTCAGTTATCCTCACGAGGCTGAGTGGACCCCGTTCCACACACACTACTGTTTGAAAAGGAGTGGAGGATAAAGAAGGACAAATTTATCCCTGTCCTTAAGCACTATGCTATGAAGCCGCATAAGGGAGTAAATGTATGGATCCACATTTTTATGACCTTGGCACTAGCTGGAGGTGAGTGATCAGCTTCACGCCCCGGCCTCTTTATTGTCTGGGAGAGAGCCTCCGGTACCCATTGGATAGGAGGACGAGTGGCCCCAGGA
>NW_019728571.1:0-464 GCF_002891405.2 Cryptotermes secundus | reverse complement strand
GATTTGCAATGCAATCTTGCTCTATTTGCGTTGCTTCCTTGCTAATTTTGCGTTGATAGCTTGCTTGCTTTGCGTTGCTAGCTTCCTAGATTTTCGTTGCTAGCTTTCTGGCTTTGCGTTGCTAGCTTGCCAGTTTTGCGTTGCTAGCTTGACAGCTGTTCGTTGCTAGCTTGCCAGCTTTGCGTTGCTAGCTTGCTAACTTTGGATTGCTAGCTTGCTAGCTTTGCTTTTGTAGCTTGCTTGCTTTGTGTTGCTAGCTTGCTAGCTTTCATTTGCTAGCTTGCTAGCTTTGCGTTGCAAGCTTGCTAGATTTGCGTTGCTAACTTGATAGCTTCGCGTTGCTATCTTGATAGTTTTACGATACTTGCTTATTTGCTTGCTTGCTTGCTTGCTTTGCGTATATTGTTTGTTACTTTTGGGTGGATGGCTTGCTAGCTTTTCGTTGCTAGCATGCTATTTTTGCG